>NW_008663722.1:0-204 GCF_000695815.1 Acanthisitta chloris
TTTCCTGAGCGGCGACAAGCCCCAGTGAGCACTCACCAGGGGCACATGCTCTGCCCCACCTCGAGCTGCCCGAGCCCCCCGTGCCGCGGGGTGGGACGTGGGTGAGACTTGGCAGGACTAACTCTCTGCCCGGGGGTGGTGGGAGCTCCACGAAGTCCAACCAGCCCCATCGGAGCCGTGAGCGTCGGGGGGTGGTTAGCTGGA
>NW_008663722.1:263-17663 GCF_000695815.1 Acanthisitta chloris
TCGGAGCCGTGAGCGTCGGGGTGTGTTTAGCTGAAGGGGCACATCAGCTCCTCTCACTGCTCTGTCTGTGCTGGGAGAGGGTTCATAGTGGTTGTTCTCCTTGGACAGATTGGGGTTGTCTGCCTGGTGATCGTGGATGCCTTGTTGGTTCTCGGGGAATTGCTCATGGACTTGAAAATCATCCACCCGGACAAATACCACATAACCCCGAAGGTAAAGTGTGGGGAAAATCTCCACGAAGAGCAATCAACCTCCCTTGAGTGGCTCAAAGCTCCTGGGTAGGCTGGCTGGGCTGGACAAGGCAGACCTGGCCCTGAGCTGGTGGTCACAGCACATAGAGAGTCTCTCAGGCAAGACCAGCCTGGCTTGGCTCATGCCAGTCCCTGCAGCAGCCTCATGTTCCCCCAGGCTGCAGCAGAGCTCAATCCCTCACCACCCTCCTCTCCTCATGGTTCTCACACCTCCTGGACCAATTTCCCAACACCACCAACTGCCACATGCTCCTGGCTGTCCTTTACAGCAGAAGAAAAGTCCCCAGTCCTCCTCCTTTGTAGACCCAAACCAGCCATGCCCTCAAGCAGTGGAATTTTCCACCCTGCCCTGCTCTGTGCACACTTAAACTTGTGCTGCTTTTCCTCTAGGTTTTCCACTACCTCTCCCTGTCCATTCTCACCATCTTCCTGGTCGAGGTGGGGTTTAAAGTCTTCGTGTACCACTGGGAGTTCTTCCATCACAAGTTCGAGGTGATGGATGGGGTTGTCGTCATCGTGTCCTTCATCCTTGACGTTGTCCTCATCTTCCACGAGAACGAGTTCGACGCCGTTGGGCTCCTGATCCTCCTGCGGCTGTGGCGCGTGGCCAGGATCATCAACGGTGAGTGGATGGATGTGCTGACCTTGCCTCAATTTCCTGGGAGGGTTGTTCCCTTCCCAAGCCACCTGGAAGGCCCTTGGGGCCTTCCAGGTGGCTTGGGAAGGGAACAACCCTCCTCCCAATTTCACCTCTGTGGCTGGAGCTCCTTTGGAGCAGTGATAATCTGCTGCTGGAATCTTTCAGTTCCCCCTAAAATCACCTTCTAATCTATTCCTGCATCCCTCACTCCCTGAGGGAATGGTTCCCATCCTAAATTCCCTTCTGGCAGTGTTTTAACACAGGAGTAGGGTAACCTCCTTCCTTCCTGCAGCTGCTTCTGTGGCAGAGTAGTTTTTCCTGCTCTGTTCTGCTGTGACTGCAGCCATCCCCTCCAGGGATGCTGCAGGGAATGTCCTGATCTCACTCTGGATCTTTCTTGCTTGGGGATTCAAAGGGTTTAACCATAGAAAGAGGAATGTAAAATATCTCTGAACCAGACAGACTTCAGTGGCTTTGCTGCTGTAAATTGTTGCAAAGAGATGTCAGTTCAGATAGTTCTGAAACAAGTGGAGCTGGAAATGTTTTCTTCCTTCCCTGGAGAAGGAGTTTTGGGGATTCCAAAAAAACGTGGCAATGAGATTAACTCCTCCAATCAGTGTCCCGTGCCTAGTGCTCACCTTTGGTGAGTGCTCTGTACTTGACCCAGCTGGGACCAGGGGAAGGGATGACTGAGACTGTTGTACATCACTTCCCTTTTGATGGGGAGAACATGCCTGACCAGCAGCAGCACCTGGAAAGAGGAAAGATGTGAGAGCAGCTTGTGGCTCTTCTTAGTTCAGAGTGAAAGTCAGAGAGAAACTGGTTTGTCTGCAGCTGTGTGAGCCCTGAGAGCCTCATTTTCAGCAGAAAACCAGGACCGTGTTTCCTAGTGAATCCCCTTAGCCCTGGGTGCTCCTGGTGTGCCCCAGGCTCTGTGCCATGTCACCCTGGAGCAGAGGGGACAGACCTGGGCACGGTTGGCTGCCCGTGGCTGCTGACAGCAGCCAGATACAGCCCGGGAGGAACTGCTGCATGTCAGCAATGCCAACGAGCAGTGGCTGCTTTGTTCTCTGGGAACTGACCCCCCAGCCCAGCCCAGTTCCCCCAGCCCAGCCCAGTTCCCCCAGCCCAGCCATGTCTCAGTGTCTGCTCAGCCAGAGCAGCTGCTGGGGAGGCAGAGCCTGATGTTCTCCACGCTCTCACCAAGCTGCTGGTTGGGGTTTGTTTTTTTGTCTCCCTTATAAAAGGGTGGGAAGAAATTGCCTCTAGTGTGGGGGCTGAGTTCACTTGTCCCAGCCTAGCAGTGCTGCCACCTCCGCGCTGGGATGAGACACTGTGCCCTCACTGCAGCTGAGCCAGGTGAAGCCAAACCCTACAGAGCTGAGGATGTGCCACATCCACCCCATGGGGCCATTCCAGCAGGACAGAGCAGCCAGCCCCAGGGGGGGACAAGCCCTGGGCCCAGGCTGTGCACTGCTGCTAGGGCAAGGCCCTGACTGCACCTAAAACACACCAGAGCTGCCACCTCCTTCCTCTCCAGGCTCTGCACATTGAGGTTCAGGGTCTGAGTGATCAGCTCAGCTCAGGGCCAGACTGGCTGTCCCAGCTGAGTGTGGGTACCCACATCCCTGGGGTGGCTGCCTGAAACCCTCCTCATTAAGAAAAGCACCAGGGAAGTGTGGTGGGAAGATGACAGAAGCTGAGCTGGAGAGGAACATGTTTAACTCCTTGAGCACAGACTGTGTGTGCTGTTCACCTCCTGCTCGTGACTGTTCCACAGCCTCAAACGAACCCACTGTGAATTGTTCCACAGGAATAATCTTATCGGTGAAGACTCGCTCGGAGCAACAAGTGTCCAAGCTGAAACAAGCCAACCTCAAACTGGCAACCAGGGTGGAACAGCTGGAACACAGCTGTGTAGAGAAGGTAAGAAACCCCCTTGGGTTCCACAGGGTTTGGCTGCTGGTCCCTGGGCAAGGCTGGCACTGCTGCCTTGGTCTCCTGGTCACCAGGTGTGGGGTGAGCTGGGCTGGAGAGCCACGGCCCTGCCTGCCCTTCCCTCAGAACAGTGTCCACCTCTGTCCTCCTTCCTGCAGCCAGGCTCTCCTCCTCCTGCAGCAGGAGACACATCACAGCAGTGGGAATGGCTGCAGGAAGCTATTTTAAGGTAAGAGCTCTGTGGTGATTTGACTTTGGTCTCCCACAGGAGCAAGAAATTGAGAGACTGACCAACATCTTACGGCAGCACGGACTCCTCACGGAGCTCAAGTAGGAGACCAGTTTGCCAAGGTGGGAATTCTGCCTGCAAAGTGCAGTGTTGGAATGCACCAGCCTGACCTGAAAGGCTTTTCTGTCTCTTTGCTTCCTCTTGTCTTGTCTATAAACATTTTCTATTTGCCCAGACTTTAATCAGACCTTGGGATAGCAAAACCAGAAAATTAATCACACACAGTCCCTGTAAAAAGCAATTTATTTTCCTTTCTTGTACAGTTGTACAGTCAAAAGTGCAGAATAAGTTAATAAAGACACCTCTTTACATCCACAAAGTACCACTGATTTAAAACAAGTTGGGTTTCTTCTGTGATAATGTTTTGTCTGCAACATCTTGTGGAAATAGAGTCTAAATGATACTGAGAAGGTCATTCCTCCTCTCCCAGCTGACTGCTCATCAGGAGATCTCTTTGCCAACCATTCTTTTCGTCTTGTTGGTAGTTTCCTCATTTCTGTTGCTGCTTGTGCCTCTTTGTTATTTATAAAACTTTCCTCCCCAAAGCCCCAACATGCCACTCCTTCCCTTGACAATCACATCAGCCCCAAAATAGAGGCCAATGTGTGACCTGAGATCTGAGCTCTGATACTGAGTCTCTCCTCTCCCACTTGAAGGGCTGTTCACAGCCAGCTGGGCCACAAAGCTCTTTGTTTCCACAGCTCATAAATCAGCCTGGGGAAGAACTGCAGTGTGCAGGAACAGCTGTAGGTGAGGGCACTGCTGGGAGCTGCCAGACCCCAGAAAGGCCATTAGAAAGCGAGTTCTGAAGGACCAGGTTGGTGTGTGACCCCAGTGTGAAGGTTTCCAGGTACTGGGAGGTCCCTGTGGAGAGGCTGTTGGGTAGCTGAGGAGCAGGATTCAGTCAGTGGGGATTTGAAAGGTGTGGACTGCAGCAGGTGTCTCCAACAGATTTCAGCCAGAGCCAGCTGGAAGGGTCATGGAGCTTTGCTGAAAGCAGGACTGAACTGTTCAGCTCTTTAAAGAAAGGTAATTAATTAGTGGTGTGGGGAAAATAGCCAGAAATATGTGGCTTATTCATCTATGAAAAGAGATAAAGCAGAGCCCTTGTCTAATAGCAGATGATTGCTTTAATTAGCCCTTTAGCTGTGCTGTTGGAGCCTTTCCTGGGGAGCTGTCCCCGTGCTCCTCCCTCCCCTCTGCCCCACACTGCTGGGCAGGCAGCTGGGACTGGGCCCACGTGCTGCTGGGCAGCCAGAGCCACCCACACTGCAAACTCCTTCCTCTCAGCAGAGCTGTAACTGGGAACTTTCCACTTGATGTGGTTTGGTTTTCTCCCCTGACACTTCTGAGAACCCTCCCAAGGTCTCACCCTTTCTCTCTTGGCCAGTTTGAGCCCAGTGTAGCTACAGTTTAGAAGACACTGATGGTCCATCACAGTAACTGGATAAACTAAGGACTGAAAATAGGGAAAAGCAGAAATATCCTTTTTTTTTTTTTTTTGATGTATACTTACCTTAGACAAATGGATAGAAAAAATCAAAGGGTAACTTGATGTTTATGGTGGGCCAAGCTTTATAGCCTGGCTCTGCAGGTGAGGAAATGTCAGTGAACACAACAGAACTTGTGACAGCAATAGTCCTTTCCTTTCCTGAGGGAAGCTGCAATGAAAATACAAACAGGCATTAGTGTGTGTACAACTATTTTATTCAGCCTGGGTTATATTTTCAGCTGTTATTTGTAAAAGAGGTGTTTTTTTCATTTACAGCTCCATGTTTCTTTTCATAAATGATGTATAGATTTTTACTGAAGTGTGTTTTGGCAAGCAGCCACAGTTGTGCTGGAGCTGGAGGAGAGCTGTGAAGTGCTGCTTTAGATAAAGAGATTATCTGGGTCAGTGTCACAGGCTGAGAGCTAAGGAAAACAAGGCATTTATTTTCTCTTAAGTCTCTGGTGTAATTACCCACCTGCTCCAGAGTGGTGCTGGTGATGGTTGCCGTAACATTCACTATCCTGGCCTGGGGATTGGCCAGGGATCCGTACTTGGTCCACTTCACTTCTATCCCAAGTGACACAGGGATCTGGCAGGAGCTCTGCAAAGTGGGACAAATCCTCTCATTGTCTGCCTTGCACAGAAGGCACCACACTCAATGCTCAGCCTGTCAGGGGCAGGATGCCCCCAGCAGCTGCTGGGGGGTCACCAGGCCCTGTGCTGGGCAGGGGGCACAGGGGGCTGTGGCTTGGCTGTCCCTGCAGGCTCCACACGTGACAGTGTGACTGCACTGAGCAGCACTGTCCTCGCTGAGGGAGGACTCTGCCTCATGGCTGATGTGCTGAGCTTGCTCTTTTTGGCAGGAAGACTAAGTTTAGTCATCCTGCTGGGACAGTAGAAAATCCTGAATTTTGGAGGCTACAAGCTTAACTGTTTTTAGGTGTTTCTTCTTGAACTGTCACTTTTCTGGTTACAGAAATCCTTCACTCTCTGGCTGCAAAAGCAAGAAACCTGTGTACACAAGGTGTCATCTTACATCATGCTTCAGAGGGTTCTTGCTGTCTTCCCCTAACCTGGTGTAAGAGGAGAAACACTGATCGTGTTACTTCACTTTTTCAACCTGTCCTCTTGTGCTTCATCCCCTCTGAAGAGGAAGACTCCACACTGTGGCTGGAACTCGTTTTGTACCCCAGAGCTTATCCTGATCCATATCTGAGGGGCCTGGACACCAGCCTGATTAAAAATAAACCCTGTCTTCTCCACAAGTGAAACTCCTGGTCTGTGAGTATTCCAGGACTTTCCTCCCATCTGTTTCTGCATTTTCCCCCCATTTTTAGCTCCAGTTGGTTTCTGGATTTTTAGGCTGAGAGGCCTGAGCTGATGCTGCATCCCAGGTACAGATGTTGTGAGAGGAGGCAGTGAGAGGGGAGATGGCAGTGGTGTGACTTTCACCTGCTCTGAGATGTGGAGGTGAGTTATTGGCACCCAGTCAAGCACATTCTGGGCTTGGGAGTTTCCAAACGAGGCCACGAATTCCGGAAAGCTTTGGCCCTTCAGCATATCCAGCAGGGTCTGAGCCAAAGGCTGACATTCCATAGCTGCTGTGATTCTTCCAGAAAACAGCAAAAAGAAGGATGAGTTACAGCACCATCCATTGGTTTGGCACAACCCTTTCCCCCTGCTCCCATGCCCTGCTCAAGCCTTCTACAGCTGCTAATGTACACAGTCTTTGCTAGAGAAAGACCATTGTTAGTTATATGACATTCCTGATAATCAAACACCCCATTCCCAACACTCCTGCAGCTGCAGGAATGGCCCAGGGCCTGGTCAGAGCCCAGGGCTGTCTGAGGGTTAAAAGCTCCAAGTTCAAGTGACTTCTTACCTTAGCTTACAGCCTGACACCATGTTGTAGCCAAAGAGCACTGGGGCCCTGGCCCCCCGTGCTGCCAGGCAGTCCTGGTTGGAGACACTCTGCACAACAGTCAGCTGGCCAAGCCTCTTGGTGCTCTGAGTGATGCCAGATGTGACACAGTTAAAGGGAAACGCGGTGCTCGATGTTATCAATGACAAGAGTCCTAAGCCATAGCCCTAAAATACAGCTCCAAGTGCTGTAAGGGCTCAAGGTTTCTCTCCCAGGTGAAGAGGCACCAGAGTGTGCAGTGAAGGGCTGAATCCACCTCACTCAGCAGTCCCAGGAGATTGTAGTCAGGACTGACTCACTCCCTACTTCTAAAACGCAGCCCCAAACCCACTCTTCTATTTTTGGTAGAGAACAGACCTATTTTATGCATGTCCACAAAGGGTTTATGAGGATGGACCAGAACAAGTGCTGCAAACAGCAGCTCCAGCAGGGAAAGGATATCCTTTGGGCAGGAATCCTGCTCTTACAGGCAGCCCAACAACGTAACCAGGATTGCCACTGAGAGGAACTGGCTCCGTATTTGCCTGCAATGCAAACAGAGAGTGTTAGCTCTCCCCCTGCACTGAAATGGCTGCAAAGCACAGACAGATTGCAGTTCCTTAGGATGATGCACTGCCCTGGGAGCAGCTCCCTGGCACTGGGGCAGGCCTTGCTGTCTCTGGGCACAGAGTCACAAGATGAGGTTTGTAAATGTGACAGTTTGGAGCCTTTATTGTCCAGTCCTGAACTGCTTCCTCCTCTGTGCAGCCAGGGCAGGTTCTGTTTTCCCTCGCTGCTCCCAACTGTTCTGATTCAAGTTTAATAAGTTTGGTAATTAAATGTCTTTCAACAAGTCACCCATAACATCTCCACAGTTACCTGAGTGAAGCTGATTTCGAAGCTCTGCTGTATTGAGTGTGCTTCTCTCTTAATTGCCCCCAAGACAAAAGCAGCAGCTGCTTCTATTATTTCTCCTGTGTCGGTGTAGGTAATGTGATAACTCACCTGAAAATTAAACATTTTGGATATTAATTGGAGCAAACACATGAGAGAAACGAAGGGGGGAGGAAAGGAATGTAAAACTATGCAAGTATTTTATTTCTTCTTTGCTTAAGAGACTCAGCGACAGGGTGAGGATAGATTACATCCCCCAGAGCCTCTTGCAAACTGACTTCTTGATTAACCTCTTCCAAGCATAAACACAATGTTCATCTGCTTAAGATTAGAAGAGGAGATGATGTGCAGCATCTGTTCCTCTCTCTGTGCCATCAGTGTGCCTGAAGTCATCTTTCCCTGAGCAGAGTGTTGATTCTGAACTCACTGCACCCCCAGACACAGGTTCCAGCCTGGCTCCATGCTCTGCTGCATGCAGCTCTTAGCTGGCTGCAAAACTCTCTCTTTTATCTCAAAGTTGGTGTTTCTCCTGTGACATTTGCTTTGGAGATGTCACAATACATGGAAATTTCAGGGCCTTCCTGACAGCTCTGCAGTTTGTGAATCAAAGTGATTTGATGCTTTCCATCAAATGTGAGGAGAAAAGACTTTTGTACCTACCCCAAGAACAGCATTTATGCACAGCTCATCCAAAATCCTCGGGAGCCTGAGGACATCACTGCTGCTCAGTAAGGTCCTTGTTCCATGCAGAGACTGAACAGCTATGGACTGGACAGTAATATTCACCTGGAAAACAAACTCATGTCAGTTCTGAAGGCTGTGCACAATTAATTTTGGCTCTTTCTGGGTCATACTGTGACCCTTCCAGGTCCTGTTCCACAGTGGAACAGTCAGCAGTCCTCTCAGCAGCTGCTGTTGTAGGTATTGCTGGAGTTTAAAGAGAGAGTTTTCTCTGAGGGGAATGCATCAGGCCTGAATGTCTGCAGGCAGCACATTATCCAGGAGTGGCTAAGTGTCATTACTGACAGAAAGTTGTTAATGATAAGGATAAAGTGTCTTCTGATGAAGTCAGTGAGAAACTCCCACTGACTAAAACTGAGCAAGAATTTTGCCCCCAGCTCTTCCAGCTAAGAAGGACACTTACCATCTGACTTGATTTGGGCACCTGGGGAAGAACAAAAGAACAAAGTCAAACAGTAGCCAAGGTATGACCTATTGCAAGTAGCAGTTAAGGCCTAATTCATTTGCCTATTTAACTCTCTCATCACAATAACTCTGGACTGTGGAGGTGATTGGATGTCCACCAGAGCATCCAGCAAGTGTGACAATAACTGCTGTTCTCTGTGGCTAGCAGGAAAAACCTTACAATCCAATCCTCTCCTTGCTCTGACTCGTGAACCATTCACAGACCACCAGTCTGGGCAGTCAGCCAGGCTGTGCTTCCCAAGGAAATGAAGAGCTCCTGTCATCCTGTTCTGACGGTCAGAAGTCCATGGTTTCATGGTCTCTCAACAAAGAAATGAGGAGCAAGTATCCCTCTTGTCACACAGCATGTGGCTAACAGCTGCCTCACTGGTAAGTTGTCATGGGGAGGCAGAAATGTGGCATCAAGGTCATCACTCAGCCCCTCACAATGCCCACACAGAGCATCATTCTGTCACTTTCCTGACTTCCCAATGAGGGTTTGAGTCACCTCTTTGGGAAGGGACCAAGAATTGGCCTCTGCCCATGAAGCAATTGTGCATGATCCTGACAGATCCAGGGAGCAGTGACTCATCCAACATCACAGCAGAGAACACACTCCTGAGAGCTGGAGGTGATGCAGGTAGAGTCTGGCACGTATTTATCCCCCCAAGGTACAGCTCAGCCATCAGGATCAGCTGAGTGAACAAAGGTGCTCCTGAAGGTTACACTTGCCCTTCAGGGAAGCATTCTGCCTGCCCAGGGTAGAGAATGAGCAGCACTCCTGAAATCCTGTTCATCCCTGAGTGGGGGATGGATGGTGTCTCTGCAGGCCACTGGCAGACAGCACTGCAGCTTCACTGCTGCTCCCACTGCCTCACCTTCCCACCGCAGGGAGGCACAGCGTGTTGCTTTGGCAGCTACACAGCACACACAGACCACGGTGTGAAGCATCAGAGCATCCTGGAAAGGATTCCAAGAATCCAAGGATGTGCTGGTCAGCCCAGGGCAGAGAGCAGAGATGAGCTGCAGCAATCACCATGTCCTCTCGCCGTGGTTGCCAGGCTGGCAGTGAGGATGGGCTCGTGGGCCGGGGCCTTCCGAAGGACCTGCTGTACCAGTCCTCCCAGTAAGCCTCCCCGGGTTACTGGTTTGCCATGTGTTTTGCCGCAGCTCCACCTGGTGGCACTGGGAGAGCTCCTGCTCTGCCCTGGGACCAGCTTGTCCCCCAGAACAAGTCTCTTTTCTGTTATCACATCCCATCTTAGCTCCCTTTGGGTCGGGGATCTTCCTGCAGGGTGTCTCCAGCATCTATTCAGCCTTTTCCAGCTCCTACATCTGATCCTTCCTGCCATCCAACCTGCTCTGGACAGAAATCTGACCTCTCCTAAGCTGAGCCCTTGTCTTGGGAAGCAGCACATGGGTAACCTGTTATGTTCCAGGGAGGAAGAGGAATTCAGCTGTGAATTCCAAAGCACTCAGCTGCTTGGATGGCCTGAGCTATGCCTTTTCTCTTCTGGCCCTGCAGCCACCAGGAACTCTAATCTGGGGGACATGGAAACACCCAAAGCCCTTCTGAGGCACAGTGGGATGATGAAAACCCCACATATGTGAGCAATCCATAGCTGATTTCAGGGAGGTCCTCGACAAGAATGATCCCACCTGTGAGAACTGAACTGCTTAGAGGCCTCTCCTTTCCTGTTGGGAGCTTTGGGATCTGTGAGGAGACTGGAAGGAGCCTTTAGGCAGCCAATTACATTAATTTAAGTAATTATATAAATAAGAAACATCTCAGAGGTGGAGAGGATGTTGTTTCTGGGTGACCTTCAGCTTCTGGAAGCAGTCAGGAGGTTAAGGTAAGAAGTGTTTCAGTTCTGCATGTAGGATTGCTATGCCCTATCTGTAAAGGGGAACTATTTATCCATGAGACATCATCCTGCAGGGCAAAGAGGAAGGAAAAACTAGGCTTAGCTCTGAACAACAACCACAGCCTGGAGCTGACAGCAGGTTGGATCCACCAGATCTGCTCTCAGTGGGGTCAGTCCTGTCCTTTGAGGAGCCCAAGGAAGGCTGAGCAGGGGGTGCAGTACCTTGTTATCCAAAACTGTAGGGAAGGGACAGATGCAGGGGATTAAACTTTACAGGTTCTTTCCTAAGTACTGAGTTTTAACAGCTCTGTAAAACTTCTCAGAAATATGCACTGTGGTAAGAGGCTTCTTGGGAAAGCCTGAGCACACACAGGAGCATCACACCACAGTGAGTGCTGCCTCAGTGCCACGAGCTCTCCAGGACTATCTTATACATATTCTTCTATTATCTTTGACTGTATTATTTGTATTTGGCTAAGCAGAAAACAGTAAATACTGTAAATAAATCAAAGCCTGAAGTAAAAACATTGCCAAAGACTTTCTGCAGAAATCTGGTGTATAGAGAGGTTTTCCCAACCCACAACTCCAGAGTCCAAATGAAACAACACAGCCTTCAGTAAACAGAACCTCATTCTGCAGATGCAAAAAGATACAGAACAGACTTTTCAAGTCCTACTCACTGCCAGGATGCTGGAGTTGATGTAGAACAGCATGCTGAGTGCTGGAATGCTCTCACATCCCTCCACACTCACTGATCTAATGCACTTTGTAGCCTGGTTCACTAAAAACCCTGGAAGAAAAGAAGTCAGCAAGTATTACTGAAGGAAATTACAGAGTAATTAAGAAAAGCAGAAACAAAAATCAGTATAAGATCAAATATAAGCAAAAGTCAACATAATCTCTGTTGAAGATAAAGATTTGTAGGAGGTACAAAGAATGAGACTTAGAGTCTCCAAAAATGTTATGAGGTAAAATACTACTTCTTAACAAGGAGAAGCTTCCTAAGAGCTAGAAAATGTATTACCTCATTTTCCTGAGATATTTTCTTTCACAAGAGACTTCAGTTCTATAATCACCACTGTGAGTGCTCTGAGAGCACCTTTAATGCCGGTGAGGCTTGGAAAGGTGTGTGGGTTTAGCACCTTTAATGCTGGTGAGGCTTGGAAAGGTGTGTGGGTTTGGTTGTGGCTTTTGTCTCTGTGGCTCTGCAGAGTGTCAGCAAACTGTGTGAAAGGTTAAAATGTAGAGCACAAGCTGCAAGTCTGACTCGAGAAAGGAACTCCTGGGCCAAAGGGACAGCTCACACAGGCTGCCCAGTCAGGGCTGGCTCTGCAGTGCTCCCTTCCCTTACAGTGTCACCCTTGGACTGGTTTATTGAACCATTTATGCCAAACAGGATGTTTTATTGTTGGATAAACAACACATTAACAAGATGGTCAGGGAGTTGTGTACCTAACTTGGAATGTTTACTAGAGATGCAACACAACTTCCATTCTCTGTCTTACATGAACCCAGAAAACTTGAAAATTGTTTGCTTGTGAGCCTTTATCTGAAGTCACTGTGGGTGTGTGCCACCTTCTGCCTGATTAACCTCAGGGCACAGCAGGGTACTCTAAAGCAAAGAAACTGGAATTCCAGTGCACTTTCCAACCTGCAGGATTGGCATCAGAGCACCAGGAGGAGACAACAGCACTGGGCAGTCTTAGAAATGCATCTTCTGTCTGCACAGGAACCCCAAACTGCCAAAGGAAAGCACAGACAGGTGTGTGACAGCGTTTGTAGTAACAACCAGTCTGAACAAAAGGAGCATTTATTTCCACTCTACATGTCAATACTATTTACCACTGTGTGCAGCAGTTCTTGAGCCACTGCCAACAGTTTTGTGCTTAAAATAGCCCCAGAAAACCAACTTTTTTCAAAGATATTAAAAATCTAAGTCACTTTTTAGGTAACACAAGACACTGCACTTGTTTTTACATTTCTGTCTCTAAAGACCAAAATAAAGTTAGTCTCCTTCAGAACTGCTTTATTTGAAAGCAGATGCAAACAATCCTCAGTTGTTCCTTAAGGAACAATCTAATACTAACTGAATCAGATAATTATTTACCTCATAGAAATCAGATCATTTTTCACTAAGTCACTTTTTAGGTAACACAAGACACTGCACTTGTTTTTACATTTCTGTCTCTAAAGACCAAAATAAAGTTAGTCTCCTTCAGAACTGCTTTATTTGAAAGCAGATGCAAACAATCCTCAGTTGTTCCTTAAGGAACAATCTAATACTAACTGAATCAGATAATTATTTACCTCATAGAAATCAGATCATTTTTCACCTCACCTCAATCAGGTATCATTTACATCACACCTGTATTTACCTCATCTGAGTCAGATATTCTTTACCTCATATCTGTGAGTCTCATTGGCATCGGGAGGGCTTGGAGCATCTGTGCCCACATTCCAGCTGTCAGGCTCAGCACTGAAAGAAGCACTTCCAAACTCTTGGAGCAGCTGATCAAAGTTTTCAGGAGTTGGCATCTCGGGGGTCCTGAGGTAGAGAGCTTGTTTGTCTGGACAACAGTTCAAAGAAGGAGACAACTTTCAGGACAGAAGATACAGAAACAGGATTTAGTAACAGTTTTTCCTTCTGGTGTGACTAAAAACTCAGAGAGAAAAATATCAAAACAGTTTTCTCTTTTCTTTAGGAGGGAACCTAGGAACCATCTCAAATCATTCCACTCAGATCCATGAAAGCACAAACTGAATGTTAAGGAAAGAGGTACATCCCTTGAGCTCCTGGTTTCCAGCAGCATGTTCCAAACAGACAGACATCCACTGGTGTCTGCAGTTTCCATGCTGAGCACTCAGGTGGCTACTGCACACTCAGATTAAGGTAATACAGGACTGAGCACTCCTTGCTGCCCTGCAAGTCACTCAGAAAGGATCTGTACCCCTGGGATCAGATTTGGAAGTCAGTTTCCCATGAGACAACTTTGAATGTGATTGATTTATTTGGGATGCTAAATTATTTACCTAAAAAAAACCCCTAAAGCACTACTAATTTTTGCCAACAGAGAAGACTAAGAGCATGAGATGATTTAACCCCACAGTGTCACAAGTGAAAGGATCACAACCTCAGGACTGTGAGCAGACAGGATCACTAGAATAGGTAACTATTAAATAAATTATACACAATAAATATAGTATATATACATCTAGTAATAAGATAAAAATAGTTTTAAATTTAACCTTGTTTTGGTACCTGAAGAGCTTACAAAAAACAACATCACAATGCTGAACATGGGCAACAACTCCACTTACAGTTTGTAGCATGAATGCAGAATATGCTGGGGTTGACTTGCTCAGTTAGTCTGAATATCCTTGCTGGTGGATTTGCCTCAACATCAAGAGAATACACTGCAGCTTTCTGCCTGCACAAGTTGCTGTCACCTCTGCAAACAGCAAAAACAGATCAGTGATCCACTAGATGTTAGTATTGACCAGATTTTAAAGTTCTTTTCGCGTGCTAAGGCAGCATAAAAAAAAAAAATCAGATAAAAAAGCATGAAATTACTGCTTCTAGCACAATTTCTATAGCAGTTGTGCATCCCTAAATGCTTCTGTTGTTATAAACAATGCTTGATGATAAATAATGGAGAATTATCCCACTTGTTTTACTAGCAGAGGAAACAGCAGCAACATGAAGGAAGGGAAGAAGCAGATCAAGGGGAAGGGAAGAACATGACAGTGGTAATGGTAGGGCTAAAATGCCAAGCTGGAAGGGATCCTGGTGGTGTGAGGCACCAGAGCTGCACCACAGGCCACACACAGCTCCAATGCAGTGTTCACAGCCAGGCTGGCTAAAGCCTTGAGCAACCTGCTCTGCTGGGAGGTGTCCCTGCCCAGGGCTGGGTGAGCTCTAAGGTCTATTCCAACCCCTTAAGGTACTATGACATTCACTTTAGGGGAGGAGTGGGGAAAGTCCTACTTGAGATGCATGTGGAAGCAATGGCAGAGTGAGGAACAGGAGGTGAAACCACTCAGCAGGTCTAGGAGAAGTGTCTGAGGCTGTGGATGGGTTGACCAACAGCTCTGCACAGGGAATGTGCCAGTTCAGCCCCTGAGAGCACTGGTGTGTCCCACGTGCTATAAAGGCAGCAGGATGATCCCTGTGACTCTGGTGTTTAGCAGGGCTGGAGCAGCCAAGGACAGGCACCAAAGAAGAGAAATAACTTTTAAAATTACTTTTTAATCCTGGAGATAAACTCTTCCATGAGGTGAATCATTTGCTAGTAGGATCACAGTGTAAATCAAAGCCTTTGCCTGCTGTTTCAGGGACCACACAGCCTCTGCCTCGGGATGAACCAAACCCTCTCAGTAACTAACACAAATATGCAAATATATACAAACCTAGAAGTAAACAATGAGATCCACAGTAGTTGCAGGCATTGAAAATGCCCTGGATTCTCATGCAAAATGAGCCTTTCACACAAAAGAATTTGGGGAGAGAAACACAACTTCATTTTAGGCATTTCTAGTTGCCAAAGACAGAACAGTCACCCGAGATAATTAGTGTGTCACTCAGGAAGATGTTGATTAGACCTTTCTGATCGATATAAATATCTCTGAAAGGGGAGCAGGAGTCATTGTGTGCCAGAACAATGAGAAACCACAGTCTGGCACGACTGCTAATTCAAATTTCAGAGCCCCAGGAATAAACCCCAGAGCTCAGATTGGCATAATTTATACAGCAGGTGGGCTGAGAGCTGCACTCATTGTTCAGAGCAGTCACCCAGAGATTTGCTCACACGAAGATTTTGAGCTTTCTTAACTCCTTTTTGAGAACATTAAATTGGGTGAAGATGTTTTTAAGTAAACTAAACAGCAAAGAAACAATTACTGGGTTTAGTTTCTTGGTATGACGCTATGCTTTGGTGCTTGTGAGTGACAGTGAGGCAGCAGGGTGAGGTGGTGACTTTAACATCAGGATGAGAACAATGCTCACAGTGCTCCAACAAGCCCTGGATTGACCAAATCTCTACCTGGAATCATAAATGTAATCAAAGAGGCGAATGATAAATTGCTGATCACCTACAGGTGTGGCCCAAGGTATCACTTTTCCTGCCTTCCAGGCAATGCATTGTGCTGATAAAAGCCTAAAGATGCATCTTTCTTCCCCCAAGACAAGGTCTGAGTGCCCCCAGACACAGTGAAATGGGAGGAAAGCAAGGAGTTTGGGAAAGAGGGAATGAGTAAAAGAGAAAAGAGTGAGAGACCAATTACTGTTGTACCTGGCAAGAAATAGGTGAGAGGCCCATTACTATTTTTACCTGGTTGGGGGCAAAACCTCACAGGCTTAGTGCAGGAAGGACTGGTGGAAGGGGAGTCTGGATGGCAGCAGGGAGGGGCTAGGGACTGGAAGAGGAAAGGACAGAGCCCTGACAAAGGAACTGCAGAACTAAGCCAAGCCTGGTGTAGGCACTGGTGCACTTACGTGACAAGGGGGATGGAGCAGGTGGTGAAGAGGCTGAAGTCCTCTGTACTGCAGTCAGGGTCGCAGCAGCAGTTGACATCACACTGTGCCACCAGCAGGTCACAGACGCACAGCTCAGCGACTGCAGGAGGATTGAAGTTACAATTTACAGCTGGAACCTTACACCTTATACCATGTTCCCAAACACCTTCCCTTTTCACCTCCCCTAAACTTTACACCTTATACCATGCTTCCAAACACCTTCCCTTTTCACCTCCCCTTGGCTCTGACCAAGGCCAAAAGTCTTCTCTAAATTCACACACTCTTTTAAGTCATTTTTTCTGCTCCTTAGTTTCATCCTTGTGTTCCAAATAGGTTTTCCTAAGGCACACTAAAACCTGATGCTGTTCTCTTCCCTGAGATATATAAACCCTCAACCTAATAGGGGTTTTGTGGGCAAGTAAACACTCAGCCCTACAGAGGAAAAAAAAGATGCAAAGTGTATTTGTGTTTCAGCTTATTGGGAAGAAAAATAAATCATTTTGGTAGAGCAGTGAGATGTCTGCAAGTATTGAGCATGTCACAGGGTCCAGTAATGTATTTCCCTGATGTAACATAACCATAGTTGACTTCTTTGAAGATGTTTTTTCCTTCCTGTCTTTAGATGCTGTGAAATATTGAAATCATACAGAGAGGAATTGCTAATATTTCTATAAACTGACTTGATAAAACACATTTGGCAACTTAAATCAGTCAAGTTTATAAATTTATGGGAGATATTACTCCACTTAAGTGTTTTTGAGTTGCTGTTCTGTAATAAATCCAGATGTAAGAATAGCACAAAATGAAGAAAAGAGAGGCAGTCAACACATTTGAAGAGTATTTTAATAACTAGTTCTTCTTTGATTTCAATATGACTATTGTCCCTTTCTCTATGACCTCCTGGGTGCTCTCTGACCATCTGAACATTATCCAGGGATTTCCTGGAATGTGTGGAGTTCTGACTGTTCCCTGAGCTGAGTTTAGCCCAGGAATCCTTAGCTCACCCTGCAAACAAGAGAAGTTTAAACATGGATTGATCAGATTGAAAGGTTCTGGCTCTGAGCTTAGGGATTTAAGTCTTTTTTTCCCTAACGAGGTGGCACTGGGACACGTTGCAAGAAATTTAAGGAGGATGAAGTGATGACAACAACACTGGGGGGATAAATGGTCAGATAAAAGTGTAGCCGATTAACAGTGTGGAACACCCGATAGCACAGTGAAAAATTTGGGATCTACATTGCCATGGCACGGCGATGGATGTGCAGAGCTGGGGCTGAGCCAGGGAATGCTGTCAGTGAAGGCACATCCAGGGCGAGCCTGAGGCTCGGAGCAGGTGCTGCGCGGGCAGCACGCCCTGCCCTCCCCGCACTGCGACCCACGGGCCCGCGAGGGCCGGCAGGGGATGCTCCGGGCAGCACCCCCGGTAAAGCCGGA
>NW_008663723.1:0-1172 GCF_000695815.1 Acanthisitta chloris
TTCGAGCCGGAGGTGGATGGGCTGGCCCCTTTGTGGGGAGGCGTCGAGTCAAGTCGTGCCGCTGCTGGTCTTGCATTATTTTCCGGAGTCTTTGGATAATGGAGTGCCGAAAGCCAGAGAGGAGTGTTCCCGAGTGTGCAGGGAGGGGAACAGCCCTGGGTCTGTGCAAAGGCCCCTCCAGGCGAACCCCCCCAGGCACAACATGATGCTTCCGATGCTTTAGTGGTGTAAAGGATGCTGTCTGGCTCCCTTCACACAGCTCTCCACATCCTTACTTTAAAAGGCTGTCCCCTCCTCGCTTGGGGTAGTGAGGGTCCTGCTCTGGAAGCTCTGGTGGCCCCTGTGCTCACCTCCCACCCTGTGTAGGCATCCCTAAGGCTGGATGGACACATATCTCTGCCTCTCTGCCCCCAAAAGTTTGGGTCTGTTGCTTGTGAGCCTACCTGGACTTTGTAGGTGGCTGTAGTAACAGTTCCCTACTGCCTTTGTAGCACGGCTGCTTTTAATTCCCTCTGTGGCAACGGTTCCCAGATGCTGACACTTCCTGCCAGCTCAATGCTACCCCATGGTAAGGTCTTCCTGCCCTCCATCTGCTTTCCTGTGACCTGGGTGGGCAAGGCAGCAGGGGGCAGGGGACTCCTAAGGGCAGTGATAATTCCTGTGTGAGGTTTGGTGCCTGTATCCTGTCTGTGTCACTGCTGCTGAGCCCCCAGACTGGGTGCTGACCTGGGAGATGCTCCCTCCATCCTTTGTGGATGCCCTGCTGCATCCCTGTGGGATGGGGTATGGACCAGTTGTTGTTTATGGGGTTTAGAGGCTTTGGCATCTTTGTGTCTTTAGGCAAGATATGAGGTCTTTTCCCCCGTCTCTGAATTAAAAGGTCTTGAGGAGGAAAAGAAATAACAATGTCTATTTGGGCTGACAGAAATGTTGTACATATTTGTGCAGCTCAATTTCCCAACGTGTTTCAGTAAAGAAGTGTCTCTCACTTTGCTTTTGAGAAGCATAAAAAAAGATGGAAGCGCCTCATATTTAGGTTTAAAATTAATTCCTTCTTTATTAGAAGTATTTCTCTGAAATTTGACTTCAGTTTCATATTGCAAATACCTTAATGACAAATCCAGCTCTCAAGTGATGACATTCAAAAAAAAAAAAGGCCTGAAAGAACAGGT
>NW_008663723.1:1210-5906 GCF_000695815.1 Acanthisitta chloris
GGAATCAAAACGTTAATTTCGCAGAAACACCCTCCCCTTCTCTCTGTGTGTTCCACCATTCGGTCTGCGGTTCTGGCCCTACATGGACTGTGAGGTAAAGGGCTGGATGGACTATGTGATGTGACTTACATGTAGTATTTTTCCCCTCCCTGGTTTTCTCAGGTGCATGGACAGAGGGTTTTATCCATGACACTATGAATATTGAACAGCCACAGGAAAACAGTCTAAACAGCATGCTCTGTGTTTTGAGTGTGTTAGGTAGAAGCTTTCTTAAAAGGCACCATGATCTTGCAGCCATAACCAGGTGGTGGATCCCAGGCAGGGTGAGTGGTCTGAATTTGCATCTAAATTTGCTTTACTGCTTGATCTCCTAAATTGCCCTGAGAGCTGCACTTCTAGGTAGAGAGGTTTTAAATTGTTTTTCTGCATGGTTCTTCGATGCCTATTAAGCTGCTGCAGAGGGAAGGAAGCTTGTCACATGAGAAATTTGGGTTTAGTCCCCCAGTAATCTCAGAGGCTTTCATCCTTCTGATCCCAACACTTTGGTTTCTTGATGTGATAAGACTCAGCATGTGTTAGACCTGCACTTTTCCTTTTGCAAGTGCAAGGGTGGAAGGGGAAAGGCCCTGCTGTGAGCAAAAGCTTGCGAGCCTCTCCGCACGCCTGTGCCGCGGGGAGCAGGAGGGGGAGCGGGTGGAGCTGGTGGGCTGCGACGGCTCCTTCCAGCTGCGAGCATGCCCGGGATGGCGCTCGGAGCGCGGGGCTCTGCCTACCTGCCCTCGCGTGCTTGGCAAGACACAGCCTGCAAGGCATGGCAGGGCCTAGCTTGCTGCATCCTCCCCCTGCTTTGGAGGGGAGCTGGGTGGCTCACAGCCAGCCACCCACTTCCTTTGCCATTCTCAAGGGGTGCTGCTCTTTCCTCGTTGCTGCGTGGAGTTTTGGGAAGGAGGTTTCCTCTCTTGTGATCGGAGCGAGTGGGTGCTTTGCTGAGCTGCGCCGGTTGCTCAGAGATGCCGGAGCAGAGGCTTTGCAAGGTGCACGCGGTGTTCATTAGACCTGTTTAGCAGGAAGCTTACCTTTCAGAAAAGGACTGGCTGGGCTGCCTGGTGTGGGGCAGGAGAGCAGGCTCAGCCCTTGCACCGGAGCCAAAGAGGTGTAGGTTTGGTTTCTGGGCACGCCGCGTTGTTGAGTGATGCTGGTCAGGTCACTCTGCTTCCTTGCTGGCCTGCCTGCACGGCAGGGACATCTGTATCTGCAGATCTCACGGCTCTTTGATCGATTAAAGCAGCTCGGGTTGTTGCAGGGGAGGGAGCCTGTTGTCCTCTGCCTGCAGCCTCTCGCTGTGCGGTGAGGGTTTGCTGGCAGGGGCTGGGTGGGATGTTGGGCAGGAGGGGATCACTGATGGAGTTGGTTTTGAGTTTTCTTCTGGGGAACAGAGATCCGATCCCAGAGGTGTTTGAAACCTTTCTCGTTTTTCACATCTCTATCTTCAAGGTAGATGCATCCTCAGGATTTGCACCGTGGGTGCCAGGGTTGTGCTTTGCAACAGCATCTCCTGCCTCCCGCGCAGAGCTGCCTCCAGCAGAAGGGGAGCTGGTGCATGGAAAGGCACTGGGGTTACATGATCTGTGTTTGAAGATTTCATTAAATCAGGATTAATTTAGTGCTGCTTGTGTGTACAGTTTCCCATTCTTCTGCAAACAGGCGCCTTGCCTGCGCCAGGAATTGGAAACGTGGAACACGCACGCTCCTCCTCTTCCCGTCTCCTTTTATATTTTGTGTTGAAAATGAGAGGGCTTGTGAGATTTAATTTTTCCCCCCCCTCCCCGTGCTCACCTGCACCTTTTGCCTTTCTGCTGCCCAATACCTTAATTACAGCTGTAATTTACTGGCGTGCCAGTAAATCTTGGGAGAGGTCGCCCCTGTCACATGCCAACCCCAGGACAAGGGACACACCATCCCTGCTCCCTCCCGCCCATGAGCATATTTCCATCACTGCTCCTTCAAGCTCTCTCCCTCTCTCCTTAACGTGCTGCTTGTGTAATTGTTGGCTGTTTGTCCGCTAATGATTATAAATTAGCGGCCGAGTGTATAAAAAGTTAATGAAGTTCTGTCGGTGGAACCATTACGCCTTCCCAGGCTGGCACGTACAGGTCGGCCGAGCCGGTAAGAAAAGCCAGACACCGAGTCCGGCCTTTCAGAGGATCCAGCTCGCTCACTCTTGCCTGCTGTGTTTTTTCTTGCTGGATGGAGCCAAAGTTGAGCGCTGGGAATGCCAAAAGGTGGCAGGTGATATTTTCTCTGCTGTGGAGTGCAAAATCACCACAATGCTTGCATTCCCCCCACCATCACTTGCTTTCTGCCCTTTTGTTCCTCTGTCCCAAGGACACATCCTCTACTTGTCCCATTCCTGGCTCTTTCTGGCCTGGGGTCTGAGGATGCCCTGGGCCCCTCAGTTGTGGCCTATTGCAGTTTTTCTTCTGCACATAGGCTTCTTGGGTTGAAACCAAACATCTCACACCCCTTAGCTTCTGCTGCTTTGCCTCTTAAGCATCCGACTGTGAAATGGCGAGAACACGTTCTTCCATCACAGTGCTCATGGACAAAGGTGTAGGATGGGTGTTGGAGACAGCATGATCCTACAGGTATAAATTTACCTGCTGTAAACCTCCTACCCCCTTAGTTTTTTTCCTCATCACTCAGAACTTGGCAGGACTTTAACTGTGTGCCCTGGCGTTTCTCTGGGTGGAGGCAGGCTTGGCATAGGGCTTGCTAAACTGAGCCGACTGGCTCAGGGAAAAATGATGGAAAAAAAAAGAAGGCGTCCTCCTTGCTGTATGAGTGAGATTTTTGGAGGTGCCTCTTGGGCTCTGGCACCCCTTCTCTCTGAAAGAGCTGTGGAAACTTGGCAGTAGGGCCGTCTTGTGTCATCCTCATGAAAATTCAGTCGAATTGGGAGCAGATACCCGTCTGCTCGGCAGGTCTCCGAGGAGCCTGCACGACATTTTGGCAGCCAAACCCTGGAGAGTGGCTGCCAGCTCTGCTGTGCTATAGACTGGGGGTCCCCTCTGGTCATTCCTCAGTGGAACTTTTCCTGGGCAGTGGCTGCTGTGGAGTGGGAATAGGGGGAAATACAGCCCGTGGAGCTCCTTGGAGACAGAACAA
Organism: Acanthisitta chloris; assembly: GCF_000695815.1. Lineage (NCBI taxonomy): Eukaryota > Metazoa > Chordata > Aves > Passeriformes > Acanthisittidae > Acanthisitta > Acanthisitta chloris. The sequence goes on from NW_008663723.1 coordinate 4,376, forward strand.
GGTCTGCAGGGTCAGAGAGACTGTGGGACCCTGCAGCTGATGCCCGGTCTGGGATGACCTGTGGCCTGGCCATGCCATGTAGTGCTTGAGTGCCTTGAAGAAGGTGCCATCTTTTCCACCAGACTCGGGTCTTTCCCAGGTGGGATTATCTGTGCTCTTGTGCTTTTCCTGAGTTTAAGAGTGTGAACACTCGTCTCCTGGCCTTCTTCCAGGCTGAATGATCGATTTCAGCATCCCTTATTTTTCTCCCGTTGGGCTGTGCTCAGCAGGGCTTCTTCCTGGGCCTGGTGGGTTCCCTCTTCCTCCTCCAAGGACTGTGGTTGCAAGGGTGCTGGAAGGATGGCAGGAGGAGCATGAGCCTAGCTGGACCTCCAAGAGGACTTTTGGAGTGGGCTGGAGCCATCAGCCAGCACAGGACCTGGGGGAAGCTACATGAAGTCAGCAGAAGCCTTCCGTTTGATTCGGCCGAGGCTTGGATTGGCCCCTGGATTTTGAGGAGGACTCAGAGAACCTCTGTGTCCAGCTGCTGGCACAGGGATTAACTGTGGGAGGCGTGGGTGAAAGTTGGAACTGTGAGCGGCATGGCAGGAGCCCAGTGGCCTTGGGCACGTGGTGGGGATTATGGGCAGATGTCCTCCCTGCTGCCTGCAGCCTTGCTGCTGGCTGTCTCCTTGGGGCTGGGATGGGCAGTTCTGGGGGCTGTGCATCCCTCCCTCAGCAGAGGAGACCCATGGATCTCTGGTTTTGGGTGGACACTGCTTCCTGGTAACCATGCGGAGGAGAGGACAGCCGGGAGGTGCTGGTGGTGAGGAGGGGAGGCTGGGAGAGCCCCCAGTCCCTGCTCCCAGGCTGATGCCTGCCTCTGCCCGGGGCTGGTTTTCGGGGGCGCCGGCATTCCAGGAATTTGTAAGGAATTAGGGAGCGGGTGGGGAAGAGGGGGAAGACTCCTGCAACATGAACCATCTGGCCTCCTCGGTCTCTGCGCGCGGTAGTGTCTGGGATAAAGGAACTGATCGAAAACAGACATTGTTCGAGACAATAAAACCGTATTACACGTTAATGAGAAAATACATTGGGGAGCTGAGGCCTGGGGCAAGCTGGGTGTTCTCCTCCCTCTCCCCTCGACCTGTGCATGTCTTGGTGCTGTGCTGCCCACGGGCAGTGGCAGCTCCTTTTCTTTTGCCGTGGGTTTGCTCAGCGAGTCAGGGTACTGTCAGCTAGCAGGTTTCAGCAAGGTATGCTTGGCTCGGGTGCATGCCCATTTCCTTGTCTTTTGGCAGAGGAGAGCATGATCCCAGCAGGAAGGCAAAAAGCAACCCACAATCCTGCAGTATGCATGGATCTGGGCAGCTTGCTTCATTTGCACCCCCTTATTTCCCACTTGTGTGCTCAGCCTGGAAGCCTGTGGGGCCTCAAGCTCCTGCAGCTCCTCTCTCCCAGTAAATAAAGCAGGTTAGGGCCTGTTCCATAGCCACAGAGAGTGGCACAACCATCCCATCCACCTAGCATAATGCTCCCTGAGTGCCTCAGG
>NW_008663723.1:5942-19568 GCF_000695815.1 Acanthisitta chloris
GTGCTGGTTGTCAGGTCCTGTGGGCCCTGATTTCCTTCCCTCTCTGATGAAAAGGCATCAGCTCATGCCTTTTCTTGTGGGATAGGCAGACACTTTCTGCTTTTTTACTTTCAGTGTGTGGACTTGCATGGGTGTCCATGACTTGGCAGAGCCCCTGTCACCTTACCTCACTGTTTGGGATCCAGCCTCCCACTATTTCTCCTTGCTGGAGCTGGGTGTGGGTGTCCACATGTCCTATGCTTTCCACCCCCAACTGTGAGCGAGTTGGGTACCCTTGGGTAAAAAACTAGGATGGCTCCTCACCTGGAGGACACTATTGACTCATCCAGGTTTAATGTCAGGCTTTAGTGATCCTATGGCTGGGATTTCAGGGTTCCTGCTACCCTTTTCTTTTCCATGGGGCTGACCTTTGCCAAGGGATCTGCAGGAGGAGGGAGCTTTGGATCCCAGTAATGGCAGAAATTTATAAGTAAGGGAGAAGGAGTTTTGAAGGTGGGGATGGAGAAGCAAAGGGGCTGTGGGGGTGACATGTCTGGAGTCTGTACCTCCCAGCCTAATATTTTCGGAGATCTTTCTTCACCTCAGGCAGGAGCGGGAAGCTGATGGTCCACAACAAAGGCCCCTTTTCTTCTCCAGGCTGGTGTTTTCATAGTGTTGGGTTACATCCCCCTCGCTTTGGGGGTGGGCGGGAAGGGGGCACTTGATAGAACCTGACACAGCCACATGATGTAATGTTATTTTTTCGGTACCGAAACCAGGCAATTTTTCACTCAAGGTCAGCGGAATTTATGTGAAGCCTTGCTGCAGGGAGGGAGCCTGGACTCGGGGTACAGGATGGGGTCTTTGACCCAATCCTATGCACCCCAGCACCCGTTCCAGCCCTGCTACTAACCCCACTGCCTACGCAGAGGTAATAAGTACATCACCCCCAGTCCTTTTCCCACTCCCCCTACCCCTCACCTCGTGCTCCAACTGAAATATTTTAATTAAAATGGATTCTGTTGGGAGCAAGGAGCCAGGGAAACCCGCTGCAGACCCTGCTTTTGGTCATTGGGCCCTCAACATCTGTTTCCTATTGAAAGCTCTTCGGAAAGGCAAGCTGGCCCCCTCCTCCCATCCCCAGATTCAGTCCCTTTGGAGACCAACGCACTGCCTGGCTTTCCAAGGGTTTGTCCCCCTCCCAACCTTCCCCCAGCCCAGCCTAGTTAAAGTTTTGCTCAAATAAAAATAAACAAATGGAGCTGATTGCGGGCAGCAGGGAGGCTCATGTTTCGCTGCATGCATGAGGCTTTATCGATGTGATTCCCCCCAGTGTGGCCAGGGGTGAGGATGGGGTCTCCATGCTTGCCCAGCAAGGAGGAAAAGAAACACCTCAGTGGATTTGTTGCTGTGGGGCTGAAAAAGTAGAGTTTGGTGGTGATGTGCATAGGAAAAGCTGTATGTGTCTTACGAAGAAGAGGTCTGCCTGTACTTTTGGCTGGGAGCAAGTCATGCCACTGGTGTCAGCCCTTCTGCTTGTTGTGGTGGTGCCTGTCCCAGTCATAGTTTGATCTTGGCCATTAGCTAAGCTTTTTGTCATGCTCTTTCCAGCTGAGATGGTCCGGGATGTGGGGACCTCCAGGCTGCCTTCAGCAACTATTGTCTGGGTGGGAGAATGTTAGGAAAAACCATCCCAAGTGGATGTGGTGAGCCCTGTTGGGATGAGATCTGCTGTTCTACAGAGGCATCACTGCAGTCTTCCAGCAACGTGTTACAATTGTTGTTATTTTGGGAGTGGCAGCTCCCATGAAGAAATGTGCTGTGAGAGTTGGCAGGAAAACGGGAATGTAGAGGAGGGAGCACTGGACCTGCATGGGAAGGGATGAGATGCTGTTTCGCCGACTGCCTGGTTTGACCCATGTGTGGCTTGGAAAAGCCAGGGCATGGACCACATGGTGCTGGACTGGCCAGGGAAGGCTGAGGCACAGTGGTATGGTTGTGTGAGGCAGTGTTTTACTCAACAACCTGGTGAGATCGGGTGGACTTGTGCAGCCTGAGAAGGAAGCAGACCCGCCAAGGCTTTTCCACCACTCTGACAGAGATGCTGATGGGTCTGTAACCCCTCCTGGCTGGTTGCACAATGGATCCACTGGTAAAGACAGCCTGCAGTGGCAGGTGCTCTCCAGGGGATGGCAAGTGAAACGGGCTTGGGATTTGAAGTTTTGTTGCTGTTGAGGCTGTTTGCTTTAATTAGTTAAATCCGGATGGCTTGCAGTCTGGATTCTCTTCTCCCTGACCCTCTTCAATCTCCTAAGCAAACAGACACTGGATTTGGGCCCGTGGGAGCTGTTGAAGCCCTGTCTGGAGGAGCTGAACCCCTTGTGAGACAGTGCCATGTCCCCAGCATGGATGGGCTGGAGTTCAGTGTAGGGACAGGAGATGGGTGGGTCAGAACACCACGATTCCGGGAAGGTCGCTGCGCTGCTGGCGTTTGCTGTGGAAAGCCGGAGGTTGCAGACATGTCCAGATGTGGAGAGGTCAGCCCAGTGCCCTCCTGCACAGAGGGGAGAGGTTCCTCCCTGGCTGTTTTAATGGAGCGCTGCCGCCATTTGGGAGTGCGGGAAGGAGTGGGAAAGAAGATGGAGCATGGAGACGGGGCTAAAGATGGTTGAAAAACTAGGGGGGAAAATATAAACCTGTAACCTGGGCGAGCTGATTCTCACCACATTAAAGGGTTGTTTTCTTCCCTTTCCTGGAACTTTTTCCTGACCCCTTTCAAACTGAAAAGCTTTATCAAATGTTAGTAGCTTTTCTTTTTTGTGATTGTTGCTTTTGGCTTGAAAGGCAGGAAGCCAACAAAAGCAGTATGTGCTGCGCTGACTGCTGTAACCCCCTCTCCCCAAAACAGTGATGCTTTCCAGTGTCCATATTTCACTGCAGTGTTGTGGTTGGAGTAGCAGGGAAGGGAACCTACTTGGGAGCAAACAAATACATCTGCTTATTTAGGGAGACCTCCTGGTCCTGCTCTGGGGTTTTGCTGACCTCCTTGCCAAATGCCTGAGTTCGGGTGGTACCTAGTTGTGTGGTGACAGAAGAAGGGAGATTTGGCTGAAATGGTTATGTGATGAGCAAGTCTTGATTCCCTGGTCCCCCTCCATCTCCTGGCACTGGTAAGGCACTTTTAACACCCTGCTGATGGCAAAAGGTGAGGCATGGGCTGCCTGTGACGTGGCCAGAGCCATTCCCAGATAGGAGTGGTGCGGAATTCAGCCCCTTCCCCAGAATTCCTGTTCTTGTAGGCTACCAACCGATTCCGCACTCTCCTGCCCTGTATTTTATCTGTCTGGTGATAGTTTCCTGGCTGTGATGCTCCTCTGATATCGGGACCAGCTGCTGCGTGAAGGCACGCGCATGTGTGGGACACAAAGGTTGTGTGTATGAATGAGTAAAAACTTGGAAAGAGTCTCAACGCTGTCTTTATCTCATGGAAGAGGAATTTTTTTGGTGAAGACTCACAAAATCATCCGTCTTCTCCGTTGTTTGGGCAGTGGTGTTGCCCACAAGGATGCGTCCTACTCATTTCTTAGGGATGTGGTGGGGTCTCTTAGATGCATGTGTAAAAGCTCCTGAGCTACCTTCACCGAGTTTTTGTGCCTTTGTTCTAATAAAAGTTGTGTGGTGCTTTCCTTTTCCAAGCCGTTGCTGCGGTGGTGGTGGTGGTGTTCGCTCGCAGCAGCTGAAGAAAAGCTCTTGGTTGTTTGCTCCCCCCCCAACCTTTGCATTAACATCTGGACAAAGATAAATGCATATGTGGGCTGTTTTCACTTGCTTTGACGTCCTCACAGCTTTAATGAAAAGATCATTTGCCCCGTGGAGGAGCAGTGGCCCGGATTGCAGCAGAGTTTGCTCCCCACCTCTCCCCAGACAGCGAGCGAGCAGCGTGTTGGGAACAAACTCTGCAAACTTGGCGCAGGCGGGGGGAGCGTAAGTGAAAGCTAATTGGAAGCAGCCCTGACTTGCACTCTGCTGGAGCTATTTACAATATCTTTCATGCGGTGACTTATTGAGTTATTCGCTCAAAGGAAAAAAAAAAAGCCCCTGCTTATTTATAGCAACGGTGGTAACCACTGATACATGAGCTGGCTTGGGCATGGAAGCATCTGTCCTGGTCAAACCTTTGCCTATTAATTCACATCTTCAGCCCCCAGCCCTGGATGCTTTGAAGCTTATAGGCAGATCATGCTGCCTGGGGGGCACACTTGGGTGCTGGAGACCTTGCAGGCTGTTCTCTTGTGTTCCTGACCAAAGTCCTGTGCCATTGCACCATCCTGGGCTGCTGTCTCCAACACCCTTGATCTCCTGCTGTGTAATGCCTGGTGGCTGGTGGTTTTCCATCGTCAGTTTAGCTGGGGTGGTTGTTCAGTGCTGTGCAGTCTGAGCTGGTGAGCATTGTCTTGGACCAGTTTTATCTTGGGGCTGGGGAGGGACAGTACCAGTGATGGTTTTGGGAGGGAGGAACATATGTGTTATGTCTTGCACTGGATTTTGGGTGCAGAGTGTCCTTCTGTGGAGCTGGGCTGGCCTGAATAGGTGTGAGGGGTGTCAGGAAGCACCAGACAGGAAAGGTTCAGGTAGGGGTACAAACTCGTGCCGTGGGGTTGTATGGGCCCTGGTCATTGCTCTCATTTTACCTAGATCCTGATGATGATGATGATGATGATGTGTTCATCCATGCAGTCCTGACTCATCCCTGACCTGTGCTGTATCCAGATCATGGGAATGTTATTTTAGTCTGGGGAAGACACGCAATGTATGTGAAGTATCTGCCTGCCTGGAGATGCTTGTTCCACCTTCCACATCACCCCGGTTTCCCAGCAATTGGCTTCTGCCCCTGCCTCTTGCTGATCTTGTTGTTATTTTTTTTAAGCCTGGCACTGATGCTTTTGATGTTCCCAGCCTCCTATCTCTGCACGGCTCCTGCAGTACCAGCCCCGTGCCTTTCATTACCGCATTAACAAACTCGAGTCGTGCCTAACGAGGACGCCTCATACGTTATGCTAATGATCAAGAGACATGTTAATGATATTTTAGAAGCCTAATTAGTGGAATATATAACTATATGCAATTTGGTAATGGACTGTGACAAGAAGTTGTTAAAAGGGGGCTTGACAAATCCAGTTGCATGTGGCCTCAGACAAACAGTTGCTGAGAATAGATGAAGAGGAGCGGGGTCTCTGCGTGCGTGCGGGTGCTTGCGTCTCCTCATGCTACGGGGTGTGTTTTTTGGCGCCTGCGCTTGTCAGCCTGACTGACACAAGCTGGTTTCTTGGCTCTAAATTTTCTATTCTGCTTCTTGAACTGACGTGACCAAAGCTTCAATTTATGGGCACAGTAATTTTCTCTCTCCATCTGTCGATATCTGCACGCATACATATAAAATACAGTTGGTCTGTCTGCACGGGGAGACTGTGCTGTGGTTGGCCCGAGCTGTGGTGGATTTGCTGTTCTTCACCACTTGGGAGGAGGCAGAGGAGTTGTTGGAGCAGCACCAGGTCTCTCGTGTGCTGTATGTGTCCCTCAAACATCTCACTTAATGGCAGCTCTTCCCAAGATAGATACGCAGCCGTGCTTGAGCGTGCATGACTGCTGGCCATGGGAGAGGACCACCCGTTGTGCAGGACTTGTGTCAAGAAGGTCCTGAAAGCACCACCTTAGATGTGAAGCTTAGGAAGAGGTGGTCTCCTTGAGCTTTCTTCCTTGCACAGTGGAGTCTGGCTGTAGATATCTCCCCATGGGCAATGCAGATAGTTCTCAGGTTTTTTTGGTTGACATGCCTTGTGCAAACTTTGAAAGCTCGTTGCCTGGTTCAAGACCAGGGCTGAGTGTTTGGAAATCTGATGTCCTGTCTTGGCTGGACCAAGGGTAGTTTGAACCTTAAAAAAATGGCCTGGATATGGCCTTGAAGAAGTGGGAGTTGAAGGGTGTGATTTGGTGACCAGCATCTCTGAGGACTGGATTACATGGCTGGCCCAATGGGGATGTGAAAAACACAAATCCGTATCTTGTGCTTCCCCTGTCATGGATGGGAACAGAGATGACCTGCTAACAACAGCAGGGTGGTTATTACCCATCCCATTTCAGACTCCTTGAGGTTGCAGACTGCTTGTTTGTGTATCTAGCACCTCTTCTACTTAGTAGTAAAGAAGTCATCTTGCATCCTGTGGGAGAGGAGAAACCTCATTTCTCTTCCAGGCTCTGCTCCATCATTGCCACACAACGTGGAGCAACTTGTGTTGCTGCTGTGCTGAAGACTCTTATACAGGGAGAAGGTGACTCTCCTTGTCTGACAGCAGCCGAAAATATGTTGAAGCACAGGGACAAAGGGTTAACAGTATTAATTCCAGTTGCTTATGAAGCAGTGCCAATTATTAGATCTTATTTCATGATACCAAGCCTAATTTTTGTCTGTCCTTAATGACATCCCAGTTTTCCCAGCTGTATCCTGAGAGCTGCACCATCTCATTACTTTGTGCCTCTTCGTATGTATGAGTTATGTACCTGCCCTGAAATCAAGACTTTAATAAGATTAAATTCCCATTAAAACTCTCACTTTCTTATTATAAGAATATATACACTATTCCTCTCTCTGGGAAGGAGGTGCTGGACTGAAGGGACAGGGGAAGATGCATGTGGCCTTTCAAAGGGTTTCCAAGAGGAGGGCTGGGTGAGAGGAGTGGGATCAGATGGTCCTGCTCGAAGTGGAGACGTGCTCCCATCCTGGGTGTCTGTCTGGTCTACGTGGGTGTCTGTGGTCCGGGGGACACGGCCTGTTCCATCCAGGAGCAGCAATAGATCCATGATAGGAATCTGACCCCAGGGCAGCTCACTGCCAGTGGGACTGCCTGAAATGTTTGAATTTGGAATTTGCAACTGCTTTGAAGCTTGGAGAACTTTCATCCTGTTGATTTTTCTCCTCCCTTTAAATATATATTTTTAAAAGATGTTAAATGTCTTTTACTTATTTGGTTTCTTTTCCCCCTGCTAATAACTAAATTATAATGAGGCTCCCGGTGGGATTTAAAAATATGAAAAAAACCACAGAAAAACCCCTGCAGAAATTATTCCCCCCCCTTTTTTTTTCTTTCCAGTGCAATCCGTTCTGCATAATAGCTCTTTGTCTCGCTGGCAGATAGGCACGGGGGAGGCCAGGAACCGCAGCGAGGCAGCGCTGGCGTATGCAAGAGTTTCGCGCCGTCCTTGGCCAAATGGCACAAAGTTCCCCTTGGGGGGCCATGGCAAACACTGCACCCCCAAACCCTGGGGACCTCGTGCCCAGGTACCACCCTGCCATAGTTTGTGCTGGTGCTCAGATGAGCTCACCTCACCCAGCATCCCTGCCACGAGACAGGTATAATAAAGCGGGAGAATCTTTACACTCCGCGATTTCATTCCACGGATCAAAGATCAAAGCAGAGGAATACACAGTGACCATAAAATTAACTGCTTTTTCAATTTTACAATGCTTTCGGTGATAAAGAATCATATAAATTTAATATTAATTAAACACTTAGCTTTTAACCTCCTCCTGCATCTACTTTTGGCTCCTTGTTGGGGAAAAATTAATTGGGCATCTTAAATCTTGCGTTACTAAATGCTTTGACAGGGGGTTTCAAAAGCACTTAGAACTCGAGCAAAATGTATTTGCGCCATTTGTCCTTCCACTCACCTAATTGAAAATCTTAGAGGGGAAAGAGAGGGGGCAGGGATGAGGAAAGGAAAAAAAAGTGCCATTTTATGGGTTTGTTTCTTAAAAGGCAAAAAGAGAGGGGAAGGAGAAAGGCATAACTTATAGCTGCTTTTACATTCTCAGCCTTAATTCAATCCCCGTCACACTTAACACCTCGCAAAATGGAAGCGATTGATCTTCTATTGCAGATGGCCTATCGATCGGGAGCTGGGTGCTGGCAGCACGCTGCCACTTGCTCTCGTGGCTGTTTCCTTCCCTCCATCCCCAAATTCTCCTCTGGGGAAACCTGTCCTTGTGGCATGTTGGTCGTGTGGGGCTGATACAAACACGAGCGTGTGCCTCTCCCTGCTTCCCGGTATGGTAATGTATATGATTAGCTTCCGACCATCAACACGCCGCTGCCTTTGGGGTAGAGCCCAGCAAGTGACTTTTTAGTGGCAAACGGCAACACTTCATGAATGTGCGAGGAAGGAATTGCAAAATACTACCCTCGCCATCCAAACCAGAAAGGTTCAGTGGGAGGAAAGCTCTTGGAAATCAGTAACGTTGCAAAAGACCTAAGGAGCACAGTGGAGAGCAAATTAGATGTGTTACTTGCAGTGTGGTTTGGCAAAAAGGGTAGCAGTGGGCTTTCTGGGCTGCAGAGGCCACACTTGATGTAGCAGGAGAGATCTTAGTTCCTTTTCCTAACTGGGTATGGCATGTGTCTCCAGACATCTTATTAATGCAACGATACTGGAGAAATAAAGAGAGTTTCAAGAACTACAGACATATGGGATTGGAACTAGGAAGTTATGGAGTGCAATTCTTCCTTCGTGGTGGAGCCTCATTAGTTTCCATGGCAGACCAGGAGACCCACCAGCAACCATTCTCCAAGGGGATGTTAGGGGCTTGGACGTGGTAGGAAACACCTGGATTGAGAGAAACTCAAGAAAATAAATTAGCGAGCAACATGTAGCTCATTGGATGAATAGTGGTTTACCTGTTTGTACAGTTCCTTTGCACAGCACCAGAGCTTCATGGGGTCTTTTGTGAAAACAAGAGAGTAATAGCAGCAGAAGACCTTTGGCAGGCGTCTTGCTCGTGGTCTTGGCTGCAGATTACAGAGAGCAGGTCCTGTTCATGGAGCTGCACAAACACGATGCAGGCAGCAAATCAGAGGCACCTCTAAACCAGGTATGTGGGTGGACATGGTCCAGGGCTAAACTTCTGGATCTTTCTGGATGTTTTTTTTGAGCACTGTATAACTAATGATTAATTCTCTTGTTGGTCCTTTACTTGGGATTCTTGATCTGAGTTTGAATTAAGACTTTCCCCTTGATTCTGGGGGTGATTAAAGATTTATTTTTTTCCAAAAAAGAAAGCTCCAAATGCCAAGTTCAGGGAGTGAATACTGATGCTTTCCTTCTCCCTGGATGAACTTGACAAGGGGTGTGGGTGTGAGATGGTGAGAAATTATCGAATGAGTAACATAGACCTAGGAACTGGGTGGTGAAGTTCTGGATGGACAAGGGATGAATTGAAAAACGGGGCCAGAAACAGGGTCTAAATAGAATTGCAGGGGATTATACTGCAGGGGACAAAAGCTGTGAGGGGCTGGAGATATTTTGCAGCATGCTGTGCAGTTGGCACTGTTCTACGTAACTCCTCTTCTGTGTTGAGCTCCCAGTCTTTGCTGGGCTCATTTTGAACTCAGGAAACTGGTGGAAGCAGGATAACCGGGTGCAGATTATCATGGACAGATTCTGGGAGGCAGGTCTGTTGGTTTTTCTTTTTTTCTTTATCTTTGTTGGGTTTTTTTGACATTTCTGAGGGTTTCCCCATCCCATTCATGGCTGGTTGTCCAGTTTTAAGAAAGGTTCTCATACTTGAAGCTGAGAACCATCTGGTCCAGCAGACCAGTTTAAGGATTCATCATTTAAAAGGACCAGTGTGACATAGTGCCTAGAGTAGGCAAAGCTCTTTGCTGGTGGGATGCAGCCTCTGTGCACGGCAGCATTCAGATTACAAGGCAGGGCCAACAGGATCTTATCTGTACCATTTTAAGCTGCTGGAGAAGCACCTAAGTCATGGCACTGGTCCTTTGTGCCCAAGCAGAGCCCTGTTGTCTCTCTCCTGGGCCATACACCTTGGAAAACAGGAGCTGCACCTCTTTCCCATGCTAACCTTGGCTCTCTCAATTCAGCCCTGGGAAAATGAGCTGAGACGTGTGTGTGGACTTTGCCTGCCAGGGTCTCGCCCTTTCCTCATGAGTGAAGGGGCTGACACTCAGACTCAGTGTTTTGATGGATTGATTTATTCTAAAAAAATGTCTTGGGTTAGATGGAAAGTGTTAGTGAAGGACTGGGTAGTGTTGATGCTACAGTGACTCCATGTGGGCTCTCAAGAATGGCATTTGGGAGGGATAAAGAATGTTCCTGTCTTGAGGCGTGTAGACAAATCCGAGGCTCTGTATATTTGGGTTGTCAGTCCTTACTTTTAGACCAATTGTTGGTGTGTTTAATAAACATGTTGCAAGTCAGGATGTGTTTTCAAATAGGACTAGATGAAGACCATGCCAATATCTAAAGCCACCTCTGAAGACTGGTGCTGAGCATCCCATGTCACCACGTGTGCTTGCTTGCTTTTGTCTTCATCCTAAAAACTGCTGGTGCTGGGCTAGAGGCTGCCAGTTGCGTAAATGGAAGGCTTAGGTTACTCTGGCTCTCTGTATGCAGCTGTGGAAACACTTTGATACGGCTTATCCTCCAGGATCCATAAGAAAAGTCATTGAGAAACAGCATTACTCCAGCGAGGCTTTTCTAAGTAGTCCTTTGTGCTTCAGAGTGTAAGATAACGTTAAGGGGAGAACACGGCGCGGCGCTTCTCTCCTGCTGTCCCCAGCAGCAGCAGTAATGAATGGAGGGAAGTGCTGCAGGGCTGTGCTTGCTTCCCTCTGCCCAATCGCTCCAATTTTAAAGGTTTCCATTTCTTTAGGGTTGCTAGCAGCAGAGGAAGGTCTCCTGGGTGAGAAGGTGTCCTCAGGGCATGGGTGAAGACCCTGCTGTACCCTGCTATGGTATAGAGAACACAAAAGGACCTGACACGATGGCGCAGCTTGTGCCAGGGCTTGCACAGTCGGAGGGACAGTGCTGGGAAGGAAATGGGGGGTTTGTTGAGACCTCTGAAGATACTGAGGGGGATTGGCAGGGGGCTTAAACCAGGCTGTTCCTGCTGGTGATGGAGGAGTTTTGCCCATTTTTAGCAGCTGGGACTCATCTTGTTTTTCTGCCACGTGCTTGCAGCTGCATGTGGGGCAGTGAGCGCAGAACCGCTGGGTTTGGCTTGTGTTTCAACCCCTTTGGTAATGTTCCTGGGTTGCCCAAGTCTTGCTCTTGGGAGAAGCCACATTCCTAGCCAGGTTTGTAAAGGACACTTGGGGTCTCAGACAGCTGAAATGCTTTTAAAAACGTTGGTTCTTCTTCAGGATCTGAGTCTTCAAACAGAGGTGTTGCAGGGTGTTGTGCCTACAGTGTGCCTATGTGCACGTGCAGCCTGTGGTGGATGTAACTCAAGCCTCGTCAAAATGATTTCATGCTTTAATGAAACTTTGACTAATTCAGAGTTGGGAAAGAAGAGGAAACGTTTCAACTTTGGTTGGTGCCTGGAGCAAAGCAGCTTTGAGTGGTGGAGTTCAGAGAGGATTGCTATGGTGCCAAAGTGGCTGTGAGCAGCATGGACAATGGGGATGTTCAGGGCATGTTTGCAGATGCAAAAGGTAGATTACACTAAGATTTATTAAAAATCCCCAAACAAACCCCAAAGCTCTTAAATTCCGCAGGAGCCGCACATGGCTGAACCTTCTCAGCATGGTGATCCCATGGCATGAGTGTCTGAAAACAGGGCATGGCTTGCCATCACCTTTACCCCAGTGGGAGTCTGCCATCCTTGCAAGGCTTTCCTAGGTCATCATCCCAGACGTTTTTATTTTGGGGGGCTATAATAAATCCTGAAGTGTTGGTTTCCTCCCTCCTGTGTTCAGGCTCTTAGCAGTGCAGCCCAGCAAGGTCCCGAAGGCAGCTACGGTTCAGTACTGGTCACTTTGCCAGCACTGGCAGGAGGAAGAAAGTGTTTGAATTTGGGTCAGTCACTCACCAGTGCTCCTTGGGGAGGCTCTGGTTTCTTGTTCATACGAGATTGGGATTGCCCAGTTGTGTTCAGAAAGGCTTGTGAAACGTGCGGGAGTTCTTGTTACCTGCTCCAGCCATGGAAAATTAACTCTGCGCATGCAGTTTGCTCTGGGGAACTTTGCAGTCTTTTGCTCTTAATTCATGGTATTTTCTCTAGCTTCTCCCTCTAGTCCCTTTTCCATAAAAGTAAGTAAAAGAAAAAAAGAAGGCAGGCAGCAGAGAGGAGAAAGTGGCTGCAAAAAAGGCTGAGCCACCAGCAAGGGGCATAGTCCTGTTTGTGAAGCCCTCAGTCCCACCAAGAGCAGGTTAAGCCCTCAAAGAGGAGTTGAAACCATGCTCGTCCCAGCACCAAGGGCTACCTGTGCCCTGCCCCTGTGCCTGCCTCCTTGGCTGTGCCCCATTTCCATCCCCATCCACCCAAGACCCATTTCTCCTTGACCCAAACATGAGCAGCATCACGTCCTTGTTGTATTCCCATGCCTTTGTTGGGTGCAGAAAGCTCTGTTCTGCAGCTGGGCACATGGAGAGGAAAGGAGAGCCTGTCACCCTACTTGGGCAAAGCCCCATCCCCAGCTCCTGGGGACATCAGCTGACCTCCCCTGTCCGCTGCCCACCCCCACACCCCATGCCTCCCTGCTGTCGGAAGGAGTGAAAGAAAAGGAGAAACAACCATATGAAAAAAATGTTAATTTATTAATCACGGAATATATAGCAGTTCATCTGAAATGCTGTTGCTATGCCAACACCCTGGGAGTTTATTTTCTTAATCCAGGAGCGAAGCGTTTGGTCCCCCGCTCTCCTGCTGAGCTATTTGAATATGTTGCTGCTGCCGCCATATCTGTTTAAAAGGGAGAAGGAGGGGAAAAAGGGAGAAAAAAAAATAAAGTAGGCTAAACCACCAAGGCAGTCAGATGCAAAGCAGTAAGAAGCCTTTCTCAGTACGACTTAGTAAAAATGACACAAATTAATATACTCTACTTAAACCAGACCAAGATTAATGCTTCTCTTTCAGAGCAGCTTAGTCCAACTGTCACTCGACAAGCGTTCGTCGGACAAAATCAACACTAATCAACATTTATTCCTCTCTTGCCCTTGGGTCTGAGGAGCGTAGAGCGGGCTGCGCCATTCTCCGGCTCGTCTCGCCACGCTTTTCACCCTCCATCCAGCTTCGCCATATATCACCCTTCCTCTCTGTGCTTCTGCTTGTACGGATCCACACGCTCAGCTATCAGGCTACATTAGAGGCATGATAGATTTTCTGTTTTAATTTACATCTATTATATTACAACATAACAGATCTTGATTCAGTGGAGACCAGTGTCTCCTGTAGCCAGACTCTTTGGGAAGATTTCTGCATTAACTTTTTAAGGCTGGTTGCAAAGCGGCTTCAGATAAACTCTCCTTCGCCCTCCTCGCACCTCCGAGTGCTGAGTGAAGGTGTCATGGTGCACCTCACTCAGGAAAGCCTGTGGCTGTCTTGGCCAGCTTGCCATGAAGCTGGGAGGTGATGTCTTCGGAGGGGACAGGTTGTTGAGCATTGGCTGCCACTGTTTCTGTGAGCTGTCTGCCAGGCTGCTTCATAACTGAAGGCTGGAGGAGGATTAGCCCTGCCTTGCTGCTGCCCTGTACCCCATAATGGGATGGAGGAGAAGAGGATTGAAACCAGCCATTGATGCTGGGAGGATGAAGTCTCAACATACCTGTAGGGTATGTTCCCATGTCCTGTGCAGG
>NW_008663723.1:19681-23414 GCF_000695815.1 Acanthisitta chloris
ATTTTTTAAGATCTTGGTGGGGCCATGCTCCAGCTGACTTTCCCTTTGAGCATTAGATTTGTCTTGTCTGGTTGTCCGGAGGGCCTATGGGGAACAGAAAAAGGCAGAAGAGTGGAAGAAACTGGAGCATGTTGTGTTCGTTTCCTCTCCGATGAGCGGAAAACCGGTGAAGGTCATGATGCTGCTGCACCCAGCTTGATGTGGTTTTGAAGAGCTCTTCCTGTCCTTTCAGCCTTGGGGTATCAAAAGGGGAGGAGGGGAATCCCTCCTCCACCCTCCCATTTTTGCATTTTGTGTTCATTGCTTTTTATCCCTGATTTGTCTGGCAGAGTACTCCTTTGGGGGTTGGGTAATCTATATTTGACTTTTTTCCAGTGTCACATAGCTGCAAGCTTGGACAAGACTTTGTCTTACAGTCACCTAGATGGGAGTGTGTGAGTATTAGTCTCTTGAGCAGACTGAAATCAAGGTGGTTCTTGCTCTCCTGAGTAACCTCTTCTTCAGGTTGTGTGTGCAAGTGTAAATCTGTTTGGGAAGGTGATAGACTCAAGTTTCTGATGGGTGTCTAAAAACAGGTTAGAAGGAAACCCATCAAGAATGCTCTTGTTCCAGTGTTAGATAAGGGGTCACTCCATGCATGTGTTCCCACCCTTCGTGCTGCTGGTTTGGGGTGTGAGAGGCTGGTCTGGTGTTGGGTCTCCCAGTATGACATTTTGTTGATGTGGTCAGCATCCATTCTGCTCCTGCCAATTGTGGATAAGAGGATGAGGTTGCCCTTTATTTGGATGGTGTTAAGGGTAGCCCTAAATCTAGAGATCACTCTCATGGGTTCCTTGCGTCTGGGAGTCCAACACACAATGTCCCCATTGGTGTTGCTAAGCTTGTCTCCATAGCATGCTGCAGATGAAGGATCAGTGGTCCCAGGGAAGGGATCTGGTTACACAGTTGCAGTCAATCTCACAGGTCAAAGCAGAGCTTGGTGATTTTACTGGGAATCCCACAGCTGCCTTCTGCTGCAAGGACCTTTTTGCCCTGTTGCTAAATCTAGTTTGGAAAGTCCTTTCTTGCTGGGAACACTTAGGTCTGTGAAAGCTGCATCAAAGAGGCTTTTGCTGCTCTTTTCTGCTGTCTTGGGCTCCATTGCATTGTGCAGAGGCTGCTGGCAAAGTACTGGAGCAGACTTCTGCCCAGCCTGGGTGGACTGAAGGCTGGGCTCGGGGAGCTGGTGGGATCTCTCTCTGCCTTTCTCCCTCTCTCTGCTGGTGTGAATGAAGATTTGATTAATGCAGGCACTTTAGCACAAGTGCCATTTTCCAGGCTGTAGCTCTTGGCACAGGGAGTGCTGCCGGACCGGAGCAGAGGAGAGCTGCAGGCAGCATCTGCGTGTGCCGGGCGCTTTACGGCGTGCGTGGAGGGGAGCACCCTGCTTTCCTCCCTGCTCCTCATTGCTCAGCAGTAAAGTAAATGATGCTTGGTATAACTTTGTGCTTACAGGACTGCAACTTAATTTAAAAACAACCCCAAACTCTGGGAACAGGAGGGGCTCTGTAGCCAGCTCATCTCTGCAAACCCACCTCGTTAATTTTAATGGTGGGAGAAATTCTCCAGCTGGGGAGAGAAGTGAGGCAGAGATGCTGAAGCTGGAGTGCTAGCAGCCCTCAGGGATGGGAGGACAGCAGTAAGCCCCAGCCCATGAGAGACAGGCCAAGAACTGACTTCTCTGTCAGTCTTGGCCCTGTTGATGACTCGTAAATTGTTCAGGCTCCCACTCCAACTCCAAACAATGGTCTGGAGCTAAGGCATGGTGGGAGCCTGGATGGTGGGACCATGAGCCTGGGTGGGGACCTCTTGCCCCAAGGCTGCTCCAGGCTGTGGTGCTTTGCTGGCTCCTCAGGGACATTTTGGAAAGGAGGTAATGTGTACAGGAATTAATGCTGTTTGTAAAGCATTTGGAGGATGGAAAGAGCTATAGAAGTGCTGTAATTAATAGAGGCTGGCTAATTTAATGTTCTGCCTTGACATCATCTCAGCTGATATATATGTAAGGAAAAGCACCTCCATTAGCACTAGGAAAATTCATTCTCCCTCCAGTACTGGGGCTAAAGCAACCAGATTGATTTCTCTTTATTGTCTCCAGGAAACAAAATCCACACATCTCTGAGTCTTGGAAGTGGCTTTGTCTGTGAGACAGCAAAGCTTTGCTCATTACTTCTCACAGATGAACAACTGTCCCGTGGTTGAGGTGCTGCCACCGCTGTGGCAAAGGGCAGCCCAGGTTAGGGCTGACAGAGAAATTTGGGGCTGGTGTGATCCATGAGCTCTTAATGAAAGCTGCATGGGTCTGGAACAAACTGGTGGTTACTGGGAGGAAGCAGCAAGTTTGTCTTGGGGATGACTCAGTGCCTGGCCAGGATGGCCATTGGTGTGAGCACTTTGTCTGAGTCCTGGAGAAACTGAGGAAGAAGGAATTTCCTTGGTGGTAGCTTATGAAGTAGCAACTGAGAGAAGATGTTTCCAGTGCCCCCAGTGGGATACCCAAGTTGCTTTGGAGGCAACCAGTATGAAACAGGTGAAAGGGAACTGGTTCTGTCTGCTGTGTGTGGATTTGGATTCTTGCAAACCTGAGAGATTCAGGTGCTACTTGTTTTCAAACCTGGATGTTTCACGTAAAGCCAGATCTGGGCTGTTGTGACTGCTGCTGCTGCAGTATTGTTGCTGAGAGCTGTGCTGTTTAGTGACATATTTATACTGCAGAAAGTCTTGCTTTTGTTTTGTTTGGGGATCTAGCATAAGCTGCATCTGTTTAATCCGTGCTCTCATTTACCTCACTGCACTGGGAATGGGGTGAAGGAATGCCTTTTGCTTTTCTTTTTACTGCTGTAAGCTTTTTCTCTAGTTTTCTGGAAATGTGTTTCTGTAGCTGTGTCTCAAGAGCACTGGTCTGGTCAGCACAGCCCTCCTGCCCTCTTCTCCCAGGGTGAACTGGGACTGGGATCCAAAATCCATATATAGCTCTTGGAGAGGCTTTCTGAGATGCTGGCTGGTTTCTGTCCAGCTTTGGTTGTGCTTGGCTCACTGGGAGGGAAGCTGGGTTATTCCCTGCGCCTGAATATGGTGTTGGGGCCTGCCCAAGTCTGAAGGCATTGGCCTTATATGCATAGAACAGACCATTTCTATATAAATGTTTTTATAAGAGCTATAAACTGCAGTGCTTTGGAGTGTGAGCCAAGCACTGCACACTGAGCTCGGAGGAAACTTCCCTGTGAGCATCTTGTTCCGAGCTCCTTCTCCATCAGGCTTGTTGTGATGGTATGTGCAATCTGGAGAGCTGCCTGTGCCTCAGGACTGGGATGGAAGGGGATGGAGAGCCAGGGCAAGGCTTGCCCTACTCCTGCTGGGTGCTGTTGGCGTGGGAAGCAGCCCTGAAGGAGCTGAGGTGTGAAACCAGACGCCTCTCCCAGAAAGTTTGTGTGTGTGTGCCGCATACCCATGGCCCCCGAAGGGTGTCAGCTCCCCCAGCAGCTGGGGTGGTTTTGGAGGCAGCAGATAGCACAGCAGGACTCGGTAAGTGACCTTCTCCCAGGTCACTGCCTGCCAGGGTCACTTGGCTGCTCAGCTGCATATCAGAGATGCTTTTCCCTGCTGCTGAAAGAGCAAAGCAGAGATCCTGCTGGAGGAGGAGGAGGGGAGGGCTGGCAGCCCCCAGGGACCCGACCCGCTGGGCTGGCTGTGT
>NW_008663723.1:23452-39456 GCF_000695815.1 Acanthisitta chloris
GGGAGGAGCCAGGACAGAGAGGAGAGGGAAGGGGGGCAGCTATGCAGCAACCAGACTGGTCAGTACAGCATTTCATGGGCCTGTGTTGGCCCCCCAGGGTTGCCTGGGCCTCAGTTTCCCTAACTGTAAAGCCAAGGGTTTTCCAAGCCATCTCATTCCTAGTTTTTTGGTACAAAACACGATGGAGCCTTGGGTGAAAGGTGCCAGTGGGGCCTGTGCAACGTGTAGTTCATGAGTGATGGGCTAAAAAGAAAGCCTAGTTGCCAAGGCTGACTTTTTCCTGACAGGGATGCAAAGCCTCGGCTGGAACAGGTCTCCCTGCAGGAGGCAGTCCAACCCATCTGTGTTTAATGGGGACCACACAACACGGCAGCTGGCCCCAGGCCCAGAGATATTCTTGTAACTTAATAGAGCCCTGCAGAGTCAAACAGTGCTATAAAGGGGGTACAGATTTTTAAAAAGTTATTTAGAAGCCCAGGACTACAGAGAGAGGTCCTGCAGACTGTTTAAAAGCTGCAGTGCTGCCCACCTTGGTTGTCTGTCCTTATATATTCTCAAGCCACTAGGATCATGTTCCTCCAGTGAGTGCCTGGCTTGAGGCCACAGGGGTAACAGGTGCTGTCCTCTGCTGGGGCTTCGCCTCCAGGCAGGGATGACTCAGCCCCAAAAGGTCTCCAAAATGTGGGTCTAAGTGACTTGGAAGACTGTGATCTAGGATTTCCAGCAGGAGAGGCGCTTGTCTTAAGGACTCCTTGTTGGATAATTTTGCATAAGATGTGTAGGGGTCTTGTTGACCCTGCACATGGTCTTCTCCAGGGCAAGCATGATATTGGATAAATGGGGTGCTTCAAGGTGACATCGCTCAAGGCCATGTAGTTCTCCATTTCAGGGCAGGGCCTTTCTCAGCAGAGGGATCTGTGGAAGGAGGTTGATAGAGCTCCAAAGTGTGCCTGGGGTATGGAGGGGAGCTGGCTCTGTGTGGTGGCCCAGCACAGCTGCTGTGGGCCATGTCCCCAGAGTCTGGAGGGACGGCTCTTGGGAGGAGCTGGAAGGAGATGTGCCCAGCCTGCCAGGTGGATGTGTGGAGTGCTGGCGCTGGGAGCCACAGGGACATCCATCACCCTGCCCAGCTGGCTGCTGGAGAGGTGTCAGAAGGCAGCAGCTTTCTGTCGCTGCTGACCTGGGCTGGGGTTGAACTTCTGACCCAGAGATAAAAGCCTTTCCCCTCCCTCCCCAGCTCCTGTGCCCTTTTCCTCAAATTGCCCAGGGTTTCCCATCCACATCCAGCCAGGCTTACAATGGAGAAAGATCATTTATTGTGCCGTTGCCCTTCTGCATCCCATTCCCACCATGAGGCCATCTGGCTTCACGAAAAGCCTACCTGCCTCCTGCTTTCATTCCTCTTCCTCTGCTTGCCATGGCTTTAGCTCTCTGCCCACAGAAACGTGACAGAGGATCTGGTGTGCCAAGGTGAAAGGAGAAGGGCTGGTGGTCCTTTGGCTTGGTGGGAGCTGTTGAAGAGCCTTGATGGACGACATAGCTGTACTTTCACTGGCCTTCCATGCTGCAGAGGCAACTTCATGAAATCCATGTAGATTTTGGGTTTCATTGGGTCCCTAGAGGCCTTAGTGCTGGACAGGTTAGACATGAAGATGGTGGAGGTCTCCTTATGCTTCCTCTCCCTCCCCATCCCACAGAAGGGAGAGCTGAGCTGGGGAGGGAGGAACGAGGTCCATGTAAACACACGTTATGTCTGCTGCTAATTTTGTGATTGGAAGCGAAGCAACAAAGGGAGGTGGTGCAGCGTGAGGATGGTTTAACCTTGATAAAACAGTGATTTCACCAAGGATGATGTTCTCCCATCTATCTTCATCCATCAAGGCGCTGCTGAAATATGCTGATGAAGCCTGTGGATAGGAGTACAGTGCAGTTAAATGGGGCGTTGCAAACGCTCTCTGTACCCCCGTGACAAGGTGCCGTTACTTACTGTCCAAATTTAGTGCAGGGAACAGCATGAACCACTGCCTTTTGCTTCGTGGGGTGGGGTGGGATGCAGCCAGGGCCGTGTTCCCTCTACGGAGAGTTGGAGATGGCAGTGGCACCTCAGCACATCGCTTAATTTTCCCCTTTTCTTTCGTGCCACTAAGAGTCAGGAGTGCAGAAGCAGTAAGCAAATTCAGCTTCACTGTACAAATACTTTTCCCTCCCTAGCAAAGGGAGATGTTCAGTCGTGAGTGATGCCAGGTGTGCAGGTAAGGCTGATGGTCCTGTTGACTTCAGCTGAACATCGGCTGGTGGCTCTGGTCTGTGGGGGAGTCAGGAAATCCCAGGGCTTTGCTGTTTGTTCAGCTACCACACATTTCGCCAGCGTGTGCTGTGTCGGAGTAGCAGCAATTAAGCTTTATTTATATGGGGTTTCCCAGCTTGCTGGGTGGGAAGTGATGGTACGTGGGTGTGAGTGCTGCGTGTGAACTTCTCCTCAAGTTTGGGGATTAGCAGCACGGGCCAAGTGCCACAGTCTTTTTTGGTCAGGTATCTGAGGGCGGTTTACTGACTGCGTGCGAGTGTAAATGTCAATAGGTCAGGGTAAACTGAGCCCTGTAACCTAATCCTGTTGTACCCAGTCCCACTGGGATTACAGCATTGTACATGCCCCCAGCTCTTCCAGCCTGAGTTTCAGCAATGGTGTTCCTGTGTCTGAGCTGGGCTGTGCCAGTGCTGGAGTGAGCCAGGATCCCCTTGCCTTGGGAAGGAGCAAGGTGGAGCTGTCAGGGAGAGTTGCTCCATTCCTGCCATGCTGAGAGCTGCAGAGAAATACAAGATAGGGTGCTGCTGGTGGCATAGGCCCATCCTGATGCTGGGAGGAACTGAGGGATCAGAGTCCTCTCCGAATGCAGGTATCATCATCATCATCTCCAGCCAACTCCTCCTCTTGCAACTGGGTTGATCTTCCTGGATTGTCCTTCCAGGAGCTGGCAAGGTATGAGTGTTACCTCCAGGCCTCCTTCCAGACCTGTGCTTGCAACAAGGTAGAGCTATCTGCAATGCTTCTGCAGTCAGCAGGGCTCTGACACAGCTCCAAAGCTCTGCTCCATAAATAACTCAGACGGGTGGATGCCTCCTTGCAGACAAGACGTGTGGTGAGGGCTGGATAGCTCACTCTGGACCTAGGAAGGGACATGTCCATCCAGCGCAGTGCAAGGCTGGCATGACCTGCTGTGAGGAGGACAGAAAGCCTGAGCAGAGCCTGCCACCCTCTCTTGATTCAGGGACCAGAACACTGATTTCACACCATCCTAGCTCCCACTGTCTTTGGTCTTCTGGGCACCCTCGTTGCCCTGCTCCTTGTTGGCCCTGGACCACTCTTTGTCAAGAGACGACTCTCAGTTGTCTCTTGAGATGCTGCTCAACTGCAGTGAGACTACCTCCAGGTACAGGCAGCAGCATAGGCAGAGCACAGACTTTCAGCCCATAGGTCTTTGTCCCACCAGCAAACACCTTGCTTGTGGGTAGCTCAAAGCTTTTGGTGGCCTCCCTCCTCCTGAGACGTCTTGTGGGACACCTTGTGAGCCACGAGTTGGAGTGATGGGCTGGTCAGCTTATAGTGAGGCTGTTTCTTCCCTGCCTCAGCCCTCTTGTGTTCCCATTCTCCCATTGCTGCTTCCACTCCTGATGCTTTCGGGAGCATTTGGGGGAAAAAAAAGTTGACAAAAGAAATGAATTATGCATAAGGAATTAATTTCCTTGATGAATAGGGACTTAAAAACTCAATTGCCATTCGATTTCAAGGAATGCTTGGGGGAGCCAAGGGGAGGGAATAAAAGCTGAGGATGGAGCAGGGGTTGAGTGACTGAGCCTGGAAGTGTTCCTGGCCTTTGAGTGGACTTTGAGAAACAGCTCTGGGTCACTTGAACCAGATGATGGGTCCCATATTCCCATCAATGTGTGGGGTTCTTTGCTGGGGTCAAAATTAGGTGTGACCAAGATGCAGCAAATGTAACAAATCTGTTGGTGGGTGCCGTCCTTGGCTCAGAATAGGAGGAGAAAAGGGCCAGATGAGGATTTAGATATTTTAATAGGTGGGGAAACTGAGGCAGGTGTGTACATGTGGCTTGTTTCGATCAGGTGCAGGCCAGGGCCCAATACAGGAGTAGTGTTCAGGGCTCTTGTTTTCCAGAATTTTGCCTTTCTTTTCCCCTCGTGTGCCCTTCCCTCCTGCATGCTGCTGTGTCCTGGGAGCAGAGCCAACAACTGGGAGCACTAAAAGCACTGGAGTGAAAATGCTGTAAAAGAGCCTTCTGGAAACTTTGCCCAGCCAGAAAAACTTGCCCCCAAACCCAAGCAGAAAATTCAGATTCCTGATGGGAAGAGAGCATCTGTCAACCCAAGTGATCTGCCTGGCATCAAGCAGACGAGCTCTTTCACTGTGTTGCAGTGTGCAGTGGGAGGAGGTCTCTTCCATTGGTGGAATGATGGGGCAGGTCAGTGTTTTGGAGGAAAGGAAAAGTCTACTTGTGATGCCAGTCTTGCTTGGGCTGAGA
Organism: Acanthisitta chloris; assembly: GCF_000695815.1. Classification (NCBI taxonomy): domain Eukaryota; kingdom Metazoa; phylum Chordata; class Aves; order Passeriformes; family Acanthisittidae; genus Acanthisitta; species Acanthisitta chloris. The sequence continues at coordinate 27,994 of NW_008663723.1, forward strand.
AGTGTTTCACCTTGCATAGCATCAGGGGCATTGAAGGAAAGTCTGACCTGGCTGGTTGCACTGACTGATGAATTGGAGATGTGGTGGCAGAGCAAGGCATGAAGGGGAGCCATCCTGGGCTCTGAGCTCAGCTGACAGAATTGATGCTGGACAGGTTAGTTCAGTGGCCCTGTCTTCCCCAAGATCTGGTTTCTCAAAGCCCGTGTGGCTCTTCCTGATCCACTGCAAGTAATGCCTGGTTTTCTGACCCTCCTGTCACCTCGAAGCAGTGCTGTGTTAACAAAGAGCCTCATTCTACTGAAGAATATCTTTGGGAGAGGGGGCTAGGAGCTGGGTGAGGAGGTTGTTGGAGTTGTTTGGAGATAGAGGAGAGGCTGTGCCATGATTGGAACTGTGCTGGAAGCTGAGCTGGGCAGCCAGGCTCCAGCTGTTTGCTGGTGGGGGGCAATCCTGCAACCACCCTCTTGCGTTTTAGAGACAACGTGAAACCTGTGAGGAAAGCAGGCTGGAAACACCCTGGCTTAGTGACCCTACAGTCCAGCATCAAAACTGGTGAGGTGATGTCAATAGATAGTTTTCTTCTAGATCCTGCAGTTTTCCTGCCCTTCACAACTTGCATATTGCCCTTTAAACATTGCTGTCTCAGTAGGATTGACATACGTGAGTACTCATGGACTTGGGATGAAGGTTTGCAAGTGAGCAAAGTAAGTTGTTGCTGTCTGTCTGTGGATTTCCAGAGTTAAAGAATACAGTGAGTGTTGGCAGAAGCTGTGCCAGAGTCATGGTGCAGGATTTGTATAGCCAGGAGCACCGTCTGTGCCTGCACATCAACCCTGTGACACACCAGAGCTTGGGCATTTTCACCTTGGTCTCTGGTGTGATGAACCTGGGAGATTTGTCCAGTACTTGTCTCACCCTGCTTCCTGCTTCCCCCTTCCCTGTGCTGTTTGAGGGAGGGAGAAATGCACCCCAAAACCCCCACCCAGGGAGCAGCAGCACAGAGTTTAGCATAGATAGCATCCCAAAACCCTCACCCAGGGAGCAGCAGCACAGAGTTTGGGATCGCACCGGCCGACTGGAAAGAGGTGGTACATATTTGTCTTGCTATGGAAGGGGACTGAAGGAGCGTGGCTGCCTGGGGAAGGGTGGTTTAATCATTGGAAGGGGTGGCTTAATTGTGGGAAGGGTGGTTTTAATCGCTGCTTTTCTTTTCCATCCCCTTTCAGCCACCCTCCCCTTTCCCAGGCAGAGGGCAGAGTGGATCCGCGGGCAGGGGGCTTTGGAAGCTGTCGTTTTGCATTGCGCGGCTGGGGAAAGGTCTCTACCTGCCTTATTTTGTCCCTTTTGCTGTCAGGGCTGACAGTGCTCATGTTTATTTCATCCTGCGTGGCGGCTGTCTCGTTTCCCTATCCTCCGATGTCATTAGCGCGCCGAGAGCGGGCCCTGCAGTGCTCAGCCTAATGAATTCCGCTGTGGCTCTTCTCTCCCCACCTCGTTACCAAAGCTCAAGGTGTCAAATTAAACCTGGCCAGGGAAAGGAGAGAGAACAAGGCGCAAAAGGAGGAGGGTAGGGGGAGAATGTGTGTTGTAGGGGTTCCTTTGATGCCAGGGTTTCCCCTTTTTCCACCTATTTTTGCTTTTAAGCTGTTTTCTTTGCAGCTGGGGTTTCTCATTGAGGCTGGATGTGTTGCTGTACCAAAGGACTTTGTCCTTGGTCCTGGGTCCTCTTCTGTTGGGGTGGAAGGAAGGATGTCCTCAATTTTTAACCCTGCTTGGAGCAGTCTGGTCTAGTGGAAGGTGTCCCTGCCCATGGCATGGGGGTTGAAACAAGATGATCTTTAAGGTCATTTGCAATCTCAGTCCCTGCTTGGTCTTGTCCACATGGGAGACAGTGGGGAGTGTGAAAGTGCAGCTGTAAAAACCAAGTGGCTGTTTCTCAGCTCCTGCTCCACCTCGTGGGTTGTGCCTTCAAGCTGGAATGAGTTTTGCAAGTGGTTTTAAATGAAAGCTGCCTATCCCTTATCTCTGGGAGCTGGTAAATTTGGAGCAAGCTGCTGTGTGCCCTGAGAGCTGGGGCACCAAAAGCCACAATGACAGTCCCTGGCCAGCTCTGAGGCCATGTTCTCCTGAGCCACATTTCTTTAGTATGACCCCTGGTTTGTCCAGCCCCTGGTGCAGGAGGCTTGGGGATCCCCTGTCCTCCAACCCTCAGAGGTGGCTGGACCATGGAGGAGACCCGGAGTGACGGCAGCCTGTCCCCAGCACTCTCCTGCCCCATCCGTCTTGGCTCTCATTGATTTAAAATAGTTTTGTAATATAATTATCTCCTTGTGGATGGGCTTTTTCATTACATCAGCTGCTTCAGCTGTGGTGAGCATATTAATGTGGGATTAGTGCCATGGTGGAACATGTGTCAGCAGTGGGGAGGGAGGGACAGCCCTCTCCACTGTGACTGTTCGTGGTGTCCCCCAGAATTGGGTGACTGAAGGCTGCACTGAGCCTGGTGTCTGCTGGGGACAGGGACCAGCCTTGCTAGGATATTGAGAAGCAAGAGTCCTTTTGCACCCCAGGTTTGACATCTCGTGACCACTGGTGTGTGGTGCTGGGAGGATTTGGCTTGGAGAGCACCAGCCTGGGTGACAAAGAGGCCCTGAGGTCCCTGTGGTGACCTCCTGTCCTGCAGCCCTTACTGTGTGTGAAGCTGTATTGGTCTGTGGTGTTTGTTTTTGCTTTGCCTTGCTTTCCAGGGGGGAAGCACATGGTGGGAGGCAGAGACAGGCCTGTCCTTCTGCATGGGGTGGAGCAGCATCACTGCCTGTCTGGGGAACCTGAGTCTTGGTCCCCCAGCCTGGAGAGCAGAGCAAGGAGCCCAGACCTGCTCCTTTGCTCACACCAGCAAATTCTGGGTGAAAGGAATGAAAGGAAGAAAACTTGGATGGGGAGAAGGCTGTCTGTCTTTTCCTCCTCACAGTTTGCTGGACGTGGGACTGAGCTGACCAGCTCAGGACCCATGGCCTGGGGCTGTGGCTCGTGGCAGTGGCTTTTAACCCTGTGCAGGCATCTGGGACACAGCTGGGTACGCCGGGAGGTGAGGAGCAATTTCACGTGCAATTGGAACTGCAAAGGGAGAGCGGAGGGAGGCACGATTTAATCACCTCAGCTGGCCCTGGGCCAAGACCACCAAGGTTCAAACACCTCTTCGTCACAAGAGATGCCAGGGGAGTATTAATTGGCATAATTCGTCAACCGTTTGGCACCTTGTGGTGTGTTGTCCTCGCAGTGTCCCAGTGCTCCAAACTAAGGGGATTTGGGGGAGCTTTGAGGCTGTTTTGGAAAGCAAGTGAAAGCCACTGGCCTGGGTGGTTTAAGAGGCCATGGTGTGCTGCCGGGGGTCAGTGGAAAGGTATCCAAAACTAAAAAAAACTGCTTGCCTGCTGGTGAGGAAGGCATTCCGGGTGGGTTTTTTCTGTGGCTCCTAGTGCACTGGCCACTTCTTGGCAGGTTAGTGCAGGGTTGAATGAGTGTTTCAAGCCCAGCCCAGACTTCCTCCTTGCCTGACCTCACTTGCTTCTTGACAAGGATTTGGACCAAAGATGCTGTGACAGCAGGATGAGCCTCTCTGGCAGTGCCTGGCTTGCCAGCTGCAGTGTTTTGCATGGGCCTTGGTGAGCTCCCTGGCCTGGTATGGCACTGAAGATCTGAAGAGGAGTTAAGCGATGTGAAAACTCGCTGAAGGGGCAAGCTGAGATAAAGCAGAACTGTTTTCCCTGCACTGTCCTAAAGGCAACAGAAAAAAAAGCAAGCATTCCTTCTGATAAGCCTCTCTGGTTAAAGGCTGAGCCCTTCAGAACAGCAAAAGAGTTTCTGTGCTGCCGAAAGGGGTAAGTGTGGCCTAGACCAAACTTGGTGTGAGTATCACTCACCTGGTATGTGGAGGTATTGCCACTTTTCCTGACCACAGGAGGCATTGAAATGCAGCCAAGTCATCTTGATTTGAGCAGTTCCTATCGTGTCCTCTCAGTTGGCTGGTAATAGTGCAACTGTCTCCTCCTCTTCTGAAGATCTGGGGGAGCAGAGGTTCATGTGAGCTGAACGGGCTCATTTGTTGGGAAAACATGAAGGTGTTGCATGGCAAGTACCTGTGTGATATGGACATCTTGGGGGTTTTGTGGTGGCTATGCCAGGCCAGGCTGAAGGTGCACCCAGCTGGGCTGCCCTGGTGCCAAAGCCTTGTGGCAGCTGCGAGGGAAAGGAGCAAAAATAGGATCAAGTCATGGCAGCTGCTAGGGAAAGGAGCAAAAATAGGATCAAGTGCCCCTTTGCTGGTGTCCCTCCCAAACCCCAGCTGTGAGCAGCAATACATCTGGTGATGCTCAACACAAGTTCCCTCACCAAACTGGGTGGCTTTTGTTTTGCTCTGTAGGTAAAGCCTCTTGTGTGGCAGGGGCCAGATCTCCCTGCACCATGCCTTGATTTCCCCATCTGGGCAGAGAGGTTAGTGTGTGTTAGCTCCCGCTCTGGAGCGTGGTGGAGACAAGTTCATTCAAGCACTTTGAAGTCCTCTGATGAAAAGCACTGGAGAAAGACAGAGCCTTATTAATTGTTGTTGAGAATTATCTGTCAGTCCTGCATGGGGAGCTGCTGGCTGGATTTCTTCTATCTGCTCTGCCTAGGAGAAGGTAGTGACAGTACTGAGACAAGAGTGGTGCTGTCATTCTCACAGAAATCAGTCCCAAAGGCTGAAAGCCTCCATGTTTCTTGGAGGCCTGGCCAGCCTTTTCTTTCAGACACCAGTGGGGTCATGAACATGTAAACACTGTTTGATTGGTGATGGCCTTCCTCTTCAGGGATGGAGCTGTTGCCTGGGCTTTGGGTGTTTGACACGCATGTTGACATCAGCCCATGGGAGACTTAGATGCAGGTCAGTTGGCAATAACAGGGAGTTGTCATCGTGTGTGCAAAACTGATGGCTCTTTGGAGGGGTGGATTTGTGCCTGAGTAGTGCCCAGACTCAGTGACCTGATAAGCCTCTCCAGAGTGTTAAAACACAACTTTCTCTGCAGCAATGGGATCTGTGCTGGAGCAGTGGTGAACCTGTTGGCTGTCTCACACTCTGGTTTGAGTCACACACATCTCAGAGTCCTCAACGCTGCTGGACAGATGGTTAGGGTGAGAGCTGCAGGTGCTGCTGTACATGTTGGTGATGCTGCCCAAAGGGCCCTTACACCTTAGTGAAGGGGGCATGGACTCCTCTTGGAGAGCTGTGGAGGAGATTACTGGGGGACAGAAAGTTTTTTCCCTCAAGCCAGCTCATTGTCACCTCCATGCTTTCACCCCATTGAAAGGCTGTAGCACTGGCTTGTCTCATAGGGTCTGACCCTTCTGATGGGATGTGTTGTGTTCCTTAGCCTACAGTGACTTTGGTGCCGGGAACTTGATTGATGCAGATGATGTGTCTCATGGTTTTGAAGCAGGGAGTTCTCCATGCTCAGAGGCTGAGGCAGACGGGCAGCAGGAGTACACCCCAGTGACAAATCTTGGTGGGATGGTGCAGTGTCCCTGGCAATGAAGGCCGTGGAGGACTGGCTGACCTCAACCATTGTGTGTGTGTGAGCACTGATGCTGTGATCAGAGCCTGGACCATGGCCCCAACTGCTGAAACACCTACTTCCTCCCTGGCTGTTGTGGTGCCAACATGCATTCCTGTCCACCACTCCAGCCAGGCTTTGGGGTGCTCTTCTGCTGCAGATTGGGATCTCCCAGACTTGTCTCCTTGAGATCTGTCTCCTTTCTCCAGCCCTGTCCTGTGCTCTCCCATCCCTGCCGTGACACCAAACATCTTTCTCGTGGACGAATTTGGCAGTGCCAGGCTGGGCTTTCTTGCCAGTGTGGCAACAGCCACGGCTCTCAGCTTGTTAGACTGAAAGAATGTGCCGTTTTAATTAATGATATGTAAATATCCTTGAATGGGCCGCATTTGCATATTAAGAGAGATTTGCGGAATCTGCGGAGTAATATATTTTAATTAAGGATTAATTAAAAATAATGGGAATTTCATTTCGCCTGGCAGAATCCGTTTAGATCTTCGCACACGTCTGCTCGGGAGCCCGGTCGGAGCGCGCTGTGGTGCTGTGGTCCACAGCTGGGGCTGCTGGGGCTGCTCCTCTCCTCGCTTGGTCCCGAAACTGCCGGCAGAGCCGAGCGCTCAGTCCCCTCGGCCACGCAACCTGGCTGCGGGTTTTCGGGCTGTTTTTTGATATCCTTTATGGCAAAATAAGCAAATGGCTGTGAGACACGGAACACTAGTTGTGTTGGCAATTATGTTAATAGCATGCTATTAGGCTATGATTCTATATGAGCAATTGGGGAGAAGAAATGCCTTACTGAGAGAGAATGATACAACAGACGTCTGTCTTATTGATATAGCTCCAGAGGAGCTTTCTGCGTAATTACACTCGGCCACTTTTTGGAGGTGGGAGAAAGGCTGTGGCTACAGGATGGAAGGGAGAGTGGCCCCCTGCATGTGCCTCCATCTGAGGCAGGGATGCATTGGGATGCTTCCAGGAGGGATTTGTTACTCAGCTGCAACGGGCTGCGTGTCCAAGTGTCCTGTGGGCTGTTTGGTATGTTGCTCTGGAGCATAGAATCATCAAGGTTGGAAGAGACCTTCAAGATCAAGTCCAACCATTAACCTGTCACTCTCCTGTAACCCCTAAACCATATCTTCCAGCACCAGATCCAGATGCCTCTTAGATGCTTCTAGAGATGATGACTCCACCACTTCCCTGGGCAACCTATTCTAGTGCCTGACTACCCTAAGTGGATGGTCTTGCAGAAAAGATATGTCTCAACATTGGTGGCTCGAGGGCCACTGTAGAGCTCTGGGGACCTTGGCTGGACTTCATGGCTTGGTGGCTGGATGTAGGGGTTTGGTTGCGTGAACCATGGCGATGGAGAGCATCAGTGGGAAACCTCATGGCTTCTTTGGGAAAGTTGGTATGACTGGGTCATGCCAAATAGATGGACGGATGGCTCTGGTGGGACTGGCAGGGAGCAGGGCGGCTCTTGAGGGATTGAGTTGGGTGAGGAGCAGGAGAGGAGAGCACGGGAAGGGTGAGAGTGCTGCTCCCTCCATCCCGCCCACCGTTTCCCGGCGCTGAGCCGACTGCAGCATATCGAATGCAAATGGAGAAAATGCAGTTTGTGGTAAGTGTCCGCTAATAAATAACCTCCAAGTCTTCTCCCTATCAGGCAGTGACATCCTGCATTTCTCTTCCCTGCCGCACCAGCCCAAGACATTTAATGATGTGGTGCTCCTTACGGGATGTGCCGCCCATGCTAAATATCTCCAGCCTTCACAAAATGGTGGGCAGAGAGCCCAGCCCAGCAGCCTGGGCAGAGAGGTCGGCGCGGCATCCCCCTCCTCATCCCGGCGCAGACCCCTCCGCCGCGCTCGCCCGCGGTCGCTGGAGGATTTCATTAACTGCGCGAAGTAAAAAATAATCAATTTCAGATGTTCCCAGTGTTTGTGGTAATGGTCTCTCTAACCATTCTGATTAGCCGAGTGAAATGGAATTTTTCTTTTAAATTACAGCGCGTTGACATTAAATATAGGCAAACTTTGTGTGTGCAGGGGGAGGGGACAGGCTTTCTACATTCATCCCTGTCCTTCTCCCTCCCCTTCCATCACTCCCCTTATCTTTCCATCACCCCCTCCCCAATCGTGCCGAAATCTCTAGCGACTTCTGTCTGCTGCCCACCAGACTGAGATTGGTTTTTTTACACTGTGCTTTGTGAAATGTTTCCTGGGATTTCAGAGTGGCGGGGTGCATTTCCCCCCTTTTTATACATTTATTTTATATGGCTTTTTAATGCTTTCTGTGGTGTGTTTGGGCTGAGACCAGTGCCACCACTAGGTTGGGCTTCTTCCCTCCATCCTTCTGACTTCTTCCCTCCATCCTGTCGGCTGCGCACGCAGTGTCGCTTTGGTTTTGCTGCTCTCCCTTTTCACTTCACGGTTTCCGTTTGGATCCTGAGCGGTGCAGTCTGGAGTGAGATAGATAGCAAGAGCTCTGGCCATGTGCCCTGGGGAGCATGCTGGACTCCTTCCTCCTCTGGCTCCCTCTCATGCTTGCCTCCCCTCCCTGCACCCCTTCTCTCACCCCCGGCTGAGTTTTTCAGACTGACCAAGCCTGCAGCAGCCCTTCCATTATCAATTTCATTTTTTGTGTTTATTTTTCATGCATTTTCCCCCCACCTTCCTTGACTGGCCCTCTCGCCAGTGTGTGGTGGAGGCTGTGGGCAGGCACTGGTATGGTGCAGCCCAGGCTTTGGACTTCTCCTTTTGATAAGCTGTCATCCCTGGCCCCACGTGGGGATTTGATCAGAGCGCTCTCTCGACCCCATGGAAGACATTAAACACCCTCCCAGACCCTTTTCTCTGTCTCCATCTCTGAACCTTTCACTCTCCTTTAATGAGAATTTCTCCTAATTATTTCAGTGGCTGCAGCACAGGGACCGCAGTGTAGTTAGATCTTGATACAGGGACGTGACTGTTATGCTGATAAAGGCAAAAGATCAATAATTTAGGCCCTAGCGTTAATGGCAGAGCTGAGAGCTTAAGTGTCTGTATTCAGGTTTAGTCCTGAAGGTTCCTGGAGTATTAATGATTTCCAGAGGAATTCCCCCCCCTTCCCCTTTCCTTGTGCTGCCGTTGCTTTTTCCCTAGTCCTGTCTCTCTTTAAACCCCTTCTCTCCTCCTTTTTTATTTTATTTTTGTTTTTTTTTCTCCTCGTCATTTCCCTGCTCTGCAGCCATTCTGCTTCATTTTTGGGTTGCCCCTGAATTGCCCTTACACAATTTATCTATTTATCTCGGGATGTGGCAGTGTGTTAGAAGCCAAGGGAGGGAGGGGAACCTGGGTGTGGGGGAAGCATTGAAGGGGGGGTAAAAAAATTATCCATTCCTTTCTGTTTTGCTTTGGAGATTGCCTTCTGCAGGAGCTGGAGGTCTCCATTTGTGATGGTGGTGCCATGTAGTGTGGCTGTGCAGGTTGAGTTACCTTCAGCTCTGTATGGGGCCATGCCCTGGTCACTCCATGCCTTAGCCCCTGCCCCTGTGCCCATGGATGGATGTGGAGGGGGAGGACTCTCCTCAGTGTGAAACCCTACTGAGCTGTTTGCTTGTCTCTTTCCTTGAACACCTACAAAGCCTTCAGCAGTGTCCTTCTCCCTGTCCTCTGCATCCTCACAGACCCATTTGTTGCTGCAGAAACTCAGGTTGGCTTGGAGGGGACTGCTGGCAGAGGTGGGGGCCATGTGCTGTGGGTCCTGTGTGTGGAGTTCTTTCCATGCCCTTGTCCTTTGGAAAAGGTCCCAGCAGTGCCCGGTGCAGGGATGGGTTTGTCCTGGGGATGCTGGGCTGATTTGGGGTGGGGTGGGGGATGTGTCTGCTGGAGATCCCAGTGCTCTATGCCTCTTACTGTCAGCACTGTGTTCCATTTGCTGTCTTCCTTGCTGGATTTCCTTTCCCAGGCCAGTGCATCTGAACTGATCCGTGTCAGTCTGGGAAGTGTTTGGAGGCCCAGGGTGGAAAGGGGAAAGTTTGAGAGAAGAGAGAAGGGTAGGAAACATTAAGCAGTTTTCTAGTGGGTCATAAGCACTTTCCTCTTAGGGTTTGTTTTTTTTCCCAAGCCTGTTAGTACTTGAGAATTCAGGAAATACTGAGTTGATTTGAAGGAAGATGACAAATGATGAAGGGAAATTGGGGGATAAAGACTGTTATTTAGCCACGAGAATCCGTGGCTGGGAAACACTGTTATACACATTAACTGGTTAATGGGAATTTTGCCTGGGTTATCTCCATCCTGATTAGGGAAGTGAGGCTACGGATGTGTGAATTTTGTGGCTTTTTGGTCCATTTGGCACTCTGGGCTGTCCTTTGCGGCTAGGGGAATTGGAAGGATTTCTTGAGAGTTGCAGAGCATCCTTCTCCTGCAGTGCTCCAGGTCTCTCCTGAGAACTTCTGTCCCTTGCCAGTCCTTCACTGCCATTCCCAGCCCCTGATCTGGGCAGAAATTGGCAGAGCATCCTCTGTCCCTACCAGTGTCAAGGAGCTTCTCATATGTCCTGAGTGCTGCAAACCAGACTCCCTAGAGGAGCTGGAAATACTGTTTTGTGTCTTCTAAGGATGTCTTAAGCCGTGGGGGAAATCTTACTTCTGAGTTTTGGTCTTTCCTGAGGATCTGCGCCACTCTGTTGTGTTTTCTGATGCCAAATGCTGTGAGTCTCACCTCTCCCAACACAGCTGGAGCTTTGAGGGGAAAAAATATCCAAGAATGCGAGTGTTTCACTGTGGTGAAAGCTGGCAGCACTACCAGTGAGCTCTTCCTTCCAGCTGCAGAGCTGGTATCTCCTCTGGTTCATTCCCTTTCTCTTTGCTGGCAGTGGAAGGGTCATGCTGTCCCTCCAGGGACGGTGTGATTCTTTGCATACCCGTGCCTTTGCTGGGCTTGGACTTTGCTGGCCTTGGTTAACAGTCCTGTAGTTCCACGGTCCAGCTGGCTCCTCCTAGCCGGCTTGCCTTGGCAGGGCAAGCCACAGTATAAATTAGTTTCAACTTATTGTAGGCACTGAAGTATAGAAATATAGCTGAGGACATGCAGGGAAAACATCTGGGCAGTGCGAAAGGGCTTGTTGGCTTTTATGTGATGGCATTGTTTGGGCTGAGAGTGAACAACCTTAACAGTAGGGTTTTTTTCAAGAACAAAAAGGTGTTTCAGTGCTGCCTAGTTCTGTGCTGTTTACAAAAAGGCATGTTTGTGTGTTTGTGTGTGCAGATATCTGTCCGTATAATCACGTGTATAGGAATGCTAATGTGGAATTATGGGAATATGAGCTGTTGGCCTGGTATGCAAGGAGCTGTGTTTACTCCATGGTTACATTTCTTCATGCAAGGTAGGGACCATATGTCCTGATCCCAAATCCTTTCTTTGGTCAACAAAAAAAGGGAGACTGACCTTGCTGGAAAGATGGCCACGTGGGGCCTAGGGCCGGTTCCCTGGTATAACAGATGGTTGGTTGTCTCCTGTTATTCAGACAAGAAACTTGAGCACTGTCTTCAGGGTCTTTCCTTCTTGCTTTTTGTAGTGGGTCTCCAATCATTCTCCTGGGCAGGAGGTTCAGCCTGATGTTCCTGCCTGAGTTTTTCTTGGTCAAGTTATGTGTTTACAACTGGGTGTTCAGGTGCCAAATTCAGTTGACTTCGATAGGACCTTCCTTATCCCAGACTGCCCGAGATGTGTGTTGGGTTTGCCAGGCTTGGTTAGGAGGCTGATTTCTGGATGCAGTGGCCTTAGGTTGAGTATTTGCAGAGCTTGTCTCAGGAAGCTTTGGAGAGAAGACGACTTTAAGGACAAATACAAGTAGCTGTAGGTTTTTTGAGCCACCAAACTGGTGGTGAAGT
>NW_008663723.1:39483-52251 GCF_000695815.1 Acanthisitta chloris
GGTAGCCCTGGGGAGCAGGTATTTGTATCTGAAATGTTAATGGAGGGACTGAATTGAATCGTGTGTGCTGTCGGGGGAGCGGTAAAAGCCATTTACAAAAGAAGCCAAGAGAAGATCAGTAGAAACGCACACAAACCCTAAAAATCCCAATGTGACGCCTGAATAATCGCCCATTTGTCTGGGGAAAGAGATTAATCCAGCCAGGGTTCAGTTTAACAGGATTATTGAACAGGGTGGGAGGGAAGCAGAGGGAAGAAGGCTCTGGGATTTTCCATATGACTTCAGACCATGGATCTTTCTTTTCCAATGGCCCCAGCAGGACAGGGAAGTGTCAGGAGCCAGGGTGGCTTTGCTAGATGTCAATGGGTGAACTGTAATGGGCAGTTGGGGTCACAAAGGTCTGACCTGGTCCTTCCCTCCGTGTCATCTCTCTGGCCAGTTTGGTTAGATGAGGAGCTCTTTTTGGGTAGAGACCATGCCTGATGGTGTGTACTCCTTGCAAGGAATGGCAATTGGAAATCTGATGGTTTTTAACTCCACCACAAAGAAATATCTATTTCATTCAACCAGCAGCAAGAAGTCCAGCTGGGTCTCCATGGGGGCTGCCATCAGGTCAGTAGTGTCCATTGCAGTGCTGCTGGAAATGTCTGTCTCTGGCAAAGTCAAGACAGATGTGGGAGGAATTTTCGGGAGGGACATAACACCTTCATCAGCTTCTGATGAAGGATGTGGAAGGGACTTCTGATGGGGCTGGATTAGCCATTCAGTTCCAAGGGACTGTCCTTTTTCATGAAGCACCTGATACTGATGAAAACCCTTTCACTAGGATCACACCTTAGAAAGTGTTTGGGGACACAATGTTTTCTGTCCCCAAGTGCTTGGTTGCCTTGTGCCTCTGATCACAGCAGCTTTCCTGTTGTAAGCTACTTTCTAGGCATTCATGTGTTTTCTTCTTAAAGCAGCTTTTTACCTTTAAAACCAGAGAGATGCATGGATGAGAAGGCAGACAGTGCTGCTTCCTCTACAACATCCCCACAAAGCAGATCACACAAAATAAAGTGAAAGGAGAAATGTTTTTATGGCATTGCCTGCATTTATGTGGTGCTGGAGAGGAGTATGTGTCTATGCCTCTTTGTGCATGCTTCATAATATAAAGCAACTGCAGTGTCTCTACAGCATTCCCAGAGAGCTGTTGATGTGTGTCAGGTACTGAAACTTCTTCTAAGCCTACCTTATGTGTAGGGTATCTGTCATATTTGGTGATCACAAAAAAACCCCAGGAGAATAAAAATGGGAGGGAAAACAAGGGGCAGCTCTGGCTGTCCTGTGTGCTGTATCTTCCTCCCTGCCCTCCCCTGTCTTGGTGCTTCAGGTGAATATTTATTTGTTAGTCTTTTGATGGACTTCTCTCTTTTTTGGAAGGGAAAGATCTCTGCTGGAGCTCCCATCTTCCATTTAGATGGTGATGAGTGTGTTCAGGGGGAGGTATGGGACTGACAAAACCCTTGGCATTCACATAAACAGCACATCACTGTTTCATAAGGGCATTATTTACCTATTTTGCCGTTTCTGTGCATGTTAACCCACAGTTGATTTGTAAAAAGCCTTTCTTTAAGCAGCATTGCCTCTTAGAGACATGCGTAGAGAGTAATAATGTGGTGGTGTCTTTCCAATCACTCTTTCTTCAGCCCATCCTGCTCTCCCCTGCTGTGCAGCAGAGCCCTGTGTCCTTTTCCAGGCTGTATTTCCTTCTCATTTTCCCACTCCCAGCTGTTCCTGCTCCCCATGCCCACCTTGCTCCCTCTACTGCACAGTTTCTGCCAGCTCCATTTATTCAGCAGTGCATGTAAGGAGCCAAGGGCAAGGGATGGAGAGAAGACACAGCCATCTGTATCCATAGCCACATTTCCCTGGGGAATGCTCTGGGCATGTTCTCACAATGCCTGTGCATCTCCAGAACCCTACTGAGGGGTGTAGGCTACCAACAAGGAATTCTGGCCAAACTGTTGAAGCTGGGAGCTGGCTGCAGGGGTTACCTCAGAGCAGTGGTTGGTTTGGAAGGAGATATGTGGGATGGATCCTCACCAGCATACCTAGTCTCCTGTCCCTGCAAGGCAAGTACTATAGACCAGGTAGGCTGTTTGCTAAGTGAGGTCTGGCTTTTGGTACCAGAGTGAGAATCCTTCATGGGGATACAGAGGTGGAAGGCTGAGGAGTTCTGGAAGTTCCAGGACTCTTCCAGCACAGATATCCTCTATCTGTGGTACATCCCATGGTTCATCATAGCTGCCAGTACTCATCAGAGTCTGTTATTGAGGAATGGTGTTTCCCAGCGTAGATTGGGTGCCTCTGTGGGGTGGCTGAAGGCTGCACTCCAAGGCAAGCAGCCAGGTAGAGCCACCTCTTTCCTAACTTTTGATCCTTCTTAAGTTGTTTCAATAGCAAATGAACTCCAGCAGGCTCTGCAGAGGATGATGTTGGGCCTCGGCTTGTCCATTTTTTCCCCACGCCAGGGATGTGCTGAGCTAGGGATGAATGATTGGGAATCAACAAAGTGTTTAAACACCAGAATTGAAATTAATGTCCCCTCATTGCTGGTAAGGCTGCCAATACATTACAGCAAGCACCTTCCCAAAGTGAAATGAATGTTTGTTTATCCTCATGAAATATACATCAAAACATGTTGGTGGGAGAGGCTGCTAACGAGGGAACCGGACAGCTCTCCCTTAATTCCCATCTGGGAGCAGGCACTGCTCCTCTCCTCTTTTCTCCCCTCTCTGGGCCTTAGTTTTGAAGCCTAACCCATCCGCAGCTGTGTATCCAAAAGCATTAATATGGCTTTAATGAAAACTCTGGTTGATCTGTCCAAAGATATTGATGAGTGGTCCTCAATCGTATTAATCTTCTCATTGCGGGAGGAAATGAAGGCAGCGAGCAGGGCCGGCAGGTGCCACTGGAGGAGGAGGGTGAGCTGGGAGCAGGGACGGCCACCGCAGCCTTCTCCTGGTTCCAGCTGGGCTTTGCAATTTTGTGGTCCTCCTAGAAGCTGTAAGCAAAGCGTCCATCCCTCAGCTGGACCATGTGCCGCAATTCCAGGCCGGTATTTAACATTCAAATCATTAAATTTCCGCCAATAAATCCATTACTGTTAATTATATTGAAGGGGCTAACGATCCGTCGACAATATTCCACCATTGACTTCCATTTGCGTCGAATGGTCACCTCTCCTTCAATCCATGCCAGGGAGCATTTTGGGGGGTTCCCCCCTCCTTTGCAGCTTTCTCAGCGGCGCGATGCTCCTGCCATCCCGTTCTCCCCGAGCACAGGCTGCTCCTCGATAGGAACACGCTACACTTCTTTATGGCTTATGGCAAACTGCCTTGATTACTTCTACTGTTGTACCCATTATGTGAATTAAATATGTATTCAGTTGCATGCTGCTTGCGTTGTTATTGCAGGGTGACATATGGTAGTGACTCAATTAGAATGAAACTAGCATTAGATAACCCTTCTGATTACATGCATCCCAGCCCGCTCGGCAGCCTGGCTGCTGCTGCCACCGCTGCTGCCTTGCCTGATCTCCCGTTATCGGCAGGCTGTGGTTTCATTAGCTGTTATCATCTCCAGAGGTGGGCTCTAGGCAGGAGCACAGCAAGGGGAGAGCGTCGGGATGAGGCTGTGGCCCATCGCACAGTCCACAGCTATGCTGGCCCTGTGGCCTCTTGCAGGAGGGATGTTGGCAGTGATGCTCACAGTGGTGCAGCAATGCATTGTTTGCACGCTGGGTTTTCCCCATGGCTTTCCGTCCCAATGCTCTTTGGCTTTCCATCCCAACCCTCTTTGCCTTTCCTCAGCCTGGGTGTTTCAGTGCCAAGAAATACCCAAGCACAAGGGCCATTCACTGAGCCCCAGCTAGGTGTGCTGTGACAGGTAGTGCTGCCACGGTGCAGCCTCATGCAAGCAGCTGTTGGAACTGGGTTGAAGCTCCCAGTGTTTGAGGATGTCCTCACAGCAAGAGCACAAAGGGCTTAAGTTTCGTTTGGTACACAGCTGCTCCTGATGCTGCTAGGCTGTGCCAAGCTTTCTGTCAAGGAAGGGGATCAAATGGCCGGTGGTGGTGTTTTCCTGCCTCCTCTTTATCCTGTGTGAGTGCCTGGTGAGAAGTATCTTGATAGAAACTGGGTGTTTCGGGGTTGCAGCAGGGCAGCAGTGGGTGGCTTTGGCACTGCTGCCCTCTGGTGCCACACTGGCTGCTCCCTGGGGGGCTCTGGAGGGCTGCACTCACTGGAACCAGAGGATTTTTCTACTTCCTCGGTTTTCTTTAGCCCGGCAAAAAAACAGCCTAAATCTAACATTTCTTGAAACTAGAAAAGCCAGATTTCCCTGCCCCCTGCACTACTGCTTCTGTCTTTTCTGTCCATTGGAGGGCTCTGCTGCAAGCACTAGCAGAAGATGCTGCTGGTCCTGCAAGCAAGTCCCTAGCCTTGAATTTTGGCAGCCAAAACTGGGAAGGTTTGGCTATTCCACACACCAGCCAAACCTGCTGTGTCTATCCACAGGGCATTGCATCTCCCCAGAGTTTGGGGAGTAAATAAAGCAAGTTGTGAGCCCTCCCAGTGGCTCCCAAACACACTGCTTTTGCTTTATAGCTTTGTGAACTGTTTGTCAGCAAATCCTGATGCAAAAGTAAATAGGAAACAGATTAATTATATAAACATGTGTGGCTTCCAGAAACAAATCTCTGCCTGTGAACTGCTTGCAAACATTTCTCTCCAAGGGTCGCTCTCTGGTTAGTCCCAGCACCCAGTTTCTCCTCTCGTGTTGGGTAAAGGGGATTTTTTTGATAAACTGAGTAACAACAGTGATCTGAGAGCAAATAATACACTTCCCCGTGACAGGGCTTAGCTAAATACAAATTTTATGTGGGTATGTATATAGCTATTGAGGGGGATATTTATGAATGGAAAATAATACAGCTCAGGAACAAAAAAATGGCATTTCTGCGTTTTTCTACATCACAGCTCAGGGTTTGGTTTGCACCTTTCATTGCGCCTTAATTCTTTGTATTTCTCGTGCTCATTCCCTTGCGAGCGCCTGCACGGGGGTGTGTGTACACAGGGGCTGCACACACATTATGCTGTCACACCACCACGGGAAGCTTTATTCTTGCTTTTACAAGTGGGAAGTTTCTTTTTGCAGCAGAATCAAGTCTTTTCCCAGTGGAGAAGTGGGAGTTTGTGGCAAGGTAGTTGCTCCTTTAGCCCATTCCTGATAGTAGCCCAAATCCCATTAACATCCTTCCGGGCTCAGGGTTTTCTGGGCAGCTCTGGAGGCTTTGCAGCACAGCACAGCTTGTGGTGCAGAGGACAGGCAGGGTCTGAACAGTGATTGTGAACTGTGGTGGGTGCTGTGTCAGCCCCCCACCCCAGGAGAACTGCAGAGGGGATGCTCATGTGCAGATATTGTCCAAATTTTGGATGCTCGGCAGGGCTTGGTGCTGGTGTTGGTCTGGGATCCTGAGGAGATGCTCACCCCTACCCGAGGAGTCAGGGCACACAGTTTGTTTTCCAAACCTGAAGCCTTTCTGGTTGCTGGGTGTGCTTTCCTCGCAGAGCAGAGTTCTCAGGGTGAGCTGGGGGTGGCGTGGGGCTCTCGGAGCAGGATCCGTCCCTTTATTGCTTGCCTTGCTATCGCTTGGGTTGCTTTCGGCTAGAAAACCGTCAGCTCATACAAATGACTGACAGCAGCCAGCGTCAGCCCTTGGCAGGTATGTAAACAAAAGAGAGAACCGTTTTCTGCTTGCTCTTTTTTTTTCCCATTCCTTTTTTTTTCTTTTTTTTTTCCCTCCTTATTTTTGTTAAATTTTTGTTTATTTGAAGGCAATGTGGGGTGATGCCACCCTGTGCACATCCTCATCCAGGGCTGGTGTGGCCTTGTGTCAGGCTGCAGGGTATTTTAAATATAGGATTTTAAAGCTGCTTTGCACAAAGCAGCTGGAGAAGTGACTAAAAGGGGGGCTGTGAGGATGATTACCTGTTCCCCACGTTTTCCAAACCCTCCAAATCTCTCTCTCTCTCTCCTCTGATCATTCCCTCCAGCCTTATCCTGCTGCTGCCAGCGAGTGCATCCCTGCTGGTTTCTGTAAGCTGCCTGGTGAGCACAGCCCCCAAGTCTGCAGGCTGTCAAAGGCTGTGTCTCTCTCCAATTGATTGGAAAAGTTCTTGTGCATGTATTTATTTTGCAATTTTTTTTCTCAGTGAAGAACACCACCTGAGCAGGTCTCTGTCAGGCCTGCATGGCTCATGCAGAAGGAAGGTGAGCTTGCAGTCAGGGACTTAAGATGAGCACTAACATAGTCCTATCAAGGAAAAGCAAAAATATTGAAGAAACCATGGAGTTTTTCTGCTGGATTTTCACTTTCTAAAGTGCCAGGTGATTTCTCAAGATGTTATTTGTTATTATTGTTGTTGCTACTATTAATATTAGCTGGTGATGCATATTTGGGTGGGTTCCCCTTCGCCCTCTCTGCTGCTCGGTGCTG
This sequence comes from Acanthisitta chloris, assembly GCF_000695815.1. NCBI lineage: Eukaryota > Metazoa > Chordata > Aves > Passeriformes > Acanthisittidae > Acanthisitta > Acanthisitta chloris. The sequence continues at coordinate 46,025 of NW_008663723.1, forward strand.
GGGTCACCTGTGCAGCTGCAGAAGGGAGGAGCAGGCAGACCCCAGCGTGGCAGCCACACGCCTGATTTCAACTCCAGGGAATTTCACAGGAGTGAAAGGAGATGGAAAACACCATGAGGCCACTAAGCCATGAGCCAGAGTGGATTATCTAAGTGGATTAGTGGTTTCTGACCAGGGCTGGTGTGGAGCAGATGGGGTTTTGCCTGCTGCTACTGTGGAGTTATGGTGGGTTGAATTCTCCATCTCCAGTATTTGCAGCCACTCTCCCCCTCGCTGCTTGGTCTCCACTCCCCCAAGTAGTCTCTGTGAGTGCTTTCCAGCCCATTCCTGCCCTTCAGTGCCTGCCTATACTCACCCTGAGCTATCAGAGACAGAGCTGGTGCTGAAGGGGAGCAGGGGGATGGTCCCCAGGGAATGCTGGCACAGCGTGGGGACAGCAGGTTCCTCCTTCCATTGCATCAGAAGTGCTGTGCTCACCTCTGAGGGTATTTCAGCCCTTCGTTTGGGTGGGAAGGAAACTCATGCCTATCTCTCTCCGCATGTAACGTGCCTGCACTTTTTTCCCCTTTCTCTCTCACTCTCCTTTTTTTCCCTTCCTCAAAAAAACCCAAAGCAAAACACAAAAAAAACCCACCCTAAACCCCCAGCAGAAAGCAAGCTGTGATACTGTCGGGCCTGGCGTTGATGTTATTTATTTTCCTCAGTTGCTGCTCTGGAAGCCCGGAGTTGACAGAGCGGTTTTGTAGAATAGAAACATTATAGACTGTTACTGTCAGAGTGTTAAATGTGATGGATAGAGAAATACAGGGGAGGGAGGGGACTTTACACTAGCCATGTCTGCCAGCGAGGGTGCTCATGGGAGAATAAACCATCCGCATATAAGAAATGAATGAGGTAATGTGGCGGGAGGTAATGGACTCTTGCAACAGAGATGCGCCTTGCCGGCTGGACTTAACCCTTGCCACTCTGATGGTGGGATGGGGGTGCATGTCCTGCTCACCTGTGGCCTGAGATCTAGCCAGTTTGGGACCAGGACGTCGAGGTGTGATGAGAAGAGCTGTGCGTTGTCCCTGTGGAGTGAGGGGAGCACTGCCCAGGTCCCTGCAGACCCCTCTCCCACCCAGCAGTGCTTGCTGGGCTTGACACAAGCCTGGGATGGACCATCTTCGCAGTGAGCACCAGCAGATGTATTCATCACTCGTTAGCTAAGGAGCTTGTGATGCTTGGGAGGTGCAGAGGGCGCAGCCATTGATCAGCAGCAGCTCAGTGGCTCACTTGGGGTTTATCTGAATTTGGGGTCCTGCTGAGCCTGAGTCTTGAGGCTCAGTCAGCAAGGTGAAGAGCACAGGGCAGGAGAACAGGGAGCCTTCAACCTGGCCATTCTCTTTTGTCAGTGTCAGAGGTGTTGGGAAGCTGAGGGGCTTTGCCTTCATTTGTGGTTGGTTGTGCAAAGTGCTAAGTAGGGGTCCAGAACCAAAATCTCATGGTTATGGTGCTTGTTTGTGTTTCAAATGTCATTTCAATTCTTTGGAGGGACAGGTTGGGTGGGAAGAAGCTGTGACAGTTAGTGCCCCTCCAGCACTGTGGTTGTGTTGTGGGAGGGTGGGCTGTGTGCATCTCTGACCTCTTCTTCTGGTTTATGCCAATGGTTTTTCCAGTCATCCAGTTAACTATCAAATTGTGTTTTGAAGGCTAATGAATGTTTACTGCTTTTTTCCATCCCTCCTCCTTACAGGGTCTTTCTGTAGTTTCCCAGCAGGAGGAGATCCCATGGGTGGCGTTAGCTCCCTCCTGTAGGAGCACAGAAGCACAGAGTGGTTTGGGTTGGAGAAGGGATCTTGAAGATCATCTCAATCCAAGCCCCCTGGCATGGGCAGGGACAATTTTCAGGAGCTCAGGCTGCTCAAAGCCTTATCTAACCTGGCCTTGTTTGCTTCCATGGATGGAGCATCCAAAGCTTCTCTGGACAACCTGTGCCAGTGCCTCAGCACCCTCACAGGGAAGAATTTCTTCCTAGTATCTAATCTAACCCTGCCCTCTGTCAGTTTGAAGCCATTTCCCCTTGTCCCAGCACTACAGGCCCTTGTAAAAAGTCTCTCTCCATCTTTCCTACAAGGATGCTGGGCTTGCAGGGGGTGAGGAGCCTCAGGGCGGGGGGCAGCCCTGGCAGCTCTCACTGCCCCTTCCCTTCACGCTTCGCTGGACCTCCGGCCTGACTGCACAAAGTTTGTCGTAGTCAGTGTGTGTGAGTAATCGAATTACTTCCTTGTGCATTTTACCCTCGCTGACACCATCTTATCTCCAGCTCATGGAGCTTCATTCACCTCCTTGGAGGAGTCCCTCAGCCTTTGCGAGTCCTTGCTAACCCCCGTTGCTCATGTTCTTATCAAACCCACTGCTGCTCATGCTCTTCTCCTGGAAATAAACTTATTAAGCAGCAGTGGGCAAACCTCCTACATCCCCGGTCTTGTTGAAAAAGCCATTTATTTCTACTGTCTGCCACCTCTTAACCAACCTTTAGTCCTTGCTTTTGCTGGGAGAAAAGTTGAATTTGTCAACTGATGAAACTTTGGGGGACTCCAAACGATGCCAACAGTGCTTCATGCCTGCTGTTGCTGGGTGTGCAGCAACAGTAATAGATTAGCCAGATACGTTTTCTTCTTCCTTATGGGCACTGCTAGTTAATCTCAGTGGTATTGTGTCCATCTCAAGGCTTTATCCTATCTATTTATCATCTTAGCCGGTACTGAAGTGAGTCTCACAAGTCGGTGAATCTGTGGCTCATCTCACTCCATTTTTTAAAAATAGGGTATGACACTTTGTGTCCTCTAGTGTAATGAGAGATTGAGCTACTAATGAAAATATGCAATCATTTTATTTCTGAGTCCCTGCAGAACTCTTAGGCAGGTATTATCTGGTCCTGGTGACTCCTCATTTTTCATTTTCCAAACGTGCTTTAACATCACTTCTTCTGACATCTCAATCTCTGATTGAGCCTCATCTTTGCCACCTGAAAGATGGCCCACGGTCGGGGCTCACGTGGTGTTGAGTTGCTGAAGGCTGAGGACCAGGTTCCCCTGCATCCTTGCACTCAGTGGCCACTGCTGCAGCCACTGCTACAGTAATTGGCCCTGCACAGATGATGCCACGGTCCAGGCTCAATGTAGGTCTTAGGACAAGATTCATCCTCATCTTTGTGAGCTCCTAGGTTTACAATCAATTAAAGCATCATCTGTTTGTGAAGTGGGTGAGTTAGAGGCATTTCCTTGTATCTGCCTGCTGTTTCTTCAGGGTCTGGGTCAGATTCTTAGGGGTTCAACAGGAATCCCCAAACTGTTTTTGTCCAGGTGTCTGTGTGCACTGGCTCCAACTGCTGAGCCTGGGGATACTGGTGCTGGACTTGCCCTTGCCTTCAGATGGTGGTGGAGAGGCAGGAGGAGCTGATCTCAACCCAAAATCTCTTTCTCATGAAAGAGCAATGGGGAGATGCCACCAATGGGAGACACTGCATGCCCTGGGGGTGCAGCAACATTGTCCTGGGGAGCTGCGGGGACGTCAGCATCCCTGTTCTGTGGTGTCATCCCCATTTGGTGGCAGCTGCTCTTCCCCCAGCACCTTGAGACCCGATCCATAAATCCCTTTATTTTTTTCTGAGCTTTGCTCTCCAAATGAGCTTGATTTGGCAAAAGGCTTCAATTGCAGCACGTCACAGGTAATTTATTCCCGGGTGCTGTAATCTGAAGAAAAGCAGAGCGAAGGACCTCCAGTCACAGCCGCGCGCGCACGCAAAAAGTTAAGTATTCTTGCTTTCGCTGACAGTACAAAGGTGTCATATACGAGAAGGATTGACACAGACCAAAGGGTCTTGTGGGAAATATGATAATAACTATAAAGAAGACAGATTATTCCCCAGTTGCCAACATTCAAACCTTTTTACAGTCAGTTCAAACATATAAAACTTTATTGCTGTAGCAGAAAGGGGAACAATTTCTGGTTGCACAGCTTTCCCAGGGCTGGGTTTATACTGTCTGTGTTATTGCTCTATAGTGGCATTTTAAAGTTTATTGAACAAGACTTTTACAATTGAAGGAAGTATATAAAACTGTAAATTTATTAGATTTTTCAGGATAAGTGCCCTTTCTAGTTGTGCTCAAGAATTCGGAGCTACAAGAAACTGCTAGTTACAAGACTTATTAATATTAAAGACTGAGAGAGTGCACATTTTATACCTTAACTGATCTAAAAAATAATATTATGATATTACTGAAAATCTGAGCTGTCACCCAGCAGGGTGTGTAGAGCGTTCATATAGTTTGTGTATGTATAAATAGTTGGTGTCTACATGCAGATAGGTATGTACCTGTGTGTCTGGGTTTGCCTCTGGAGGTGTATGTACTTGTGCTGTATAGGGCTGTGAGCACATACAATATGGCAACACACAAGTGCCTGTGTGTGTTTGAGCATATATGTATATATAAATCTATGTGTTTCTGTGCAGTATTTTATTTTGATACGGATTTATTTCCTATATTGTGCAGTGCTTTCGAGTGTGGAGTCTTGGTGTACACGCAAGGCTTTTAGGTGGATGCATAAATACAATTAATGGGGTGCCTGGGTGGGTTTGATGGTTTTATCGTGCTTGGTTGATGTGGTGTTCACAAGCATCTCTGTGTAACTCGAGTATGAAGACCTCCAGTATGTAAAACTACACAATTTATACCGTGTTCAGCCATTCACCTGATATTTTTGCCCAAAACCAGTGAGTACATGAGTGACAGTGGGATGGTGTGTTCCAAAGGGAGTACCTGCCCCCATCCCCTGTCTTTTCCTTAAGGCTGTGGCCGAGTAACACTGATCATAAATTTGCAAGGACTGGATTCTCTGGTCGGCACATTTGCTCAGGGATGCTTATGCAGCAAAACTGGGCTGCAGTGCTGCTGGAGACAGCCCTCAGACAGCTCATCCACGTACAATCTGGGGGGAAACCTGCTCCTGAGGGGTTCCTGCTGTATGTTTCTTTTTAAAGCTTGGGGATGATTTTATCTAAATGTGTGACTCGAATTAAAATATCTCATAAGTCTGGGCTTTTGCCTGTGAAGCATCTCCTGCCCACCGTGGTGGCCAGTGCTGTCAGAGTGACCATGAGGACATCTAAGAGGAGTTTGTTGTGGGTTGGGGATGCCCACTGGGGCAAAGACTCTCCTTAGGTGCCTCTTATCAGGGCTTGGGGCTGGGAATACATCCCCCAGCTCAAGAGGAGAGCCTTCTTCCACTGCTCTGCTCTGCTGGTCCAGCACACTGCAGAAGTAAATGTCTTCAACTTTGGCATCCGTGATGGCAACTTGCAAGGGGCAGTGGGTGCTTTGGAGGCTGAGCAGGAGCAGGCAGGAGCACCACGAACCGGCAGCAAAGGCAAGGAAGTCAATAAGCCCTGAATCTTTTATGAGACCTTGGATATTCTGATCACAGCTCCGCTGGCACTGAGATAGGAATACAGATTATCTGAGAAAGCATCCGTGACTTGAAGCTCAGTCCTGGGTCTTCCTAAGGTTTTTAGTTTGCCTCCCTGTATTAACATTTTGCAAGTGGTTTTTGTGGGGTTTCCCCTTTTTCTCCTGCTTTTTCCCTAGAGGAGGAATGGAGCTCTCAGGTGTGATTTCTGGGAGCCAGGCTTGGAGAAGAAAGTGGGAAGAAGGTTATAGTATGGTTAATGGGGCTAAGAGCATTATCCTTGCATATTGTTAATAACAAAACTGAGCAGCAGCACCGCACACCATGAGTTGGAAGAAAAGGAAAGCCCTTGGATCCCTTGTAATCCCACATTGCGCAGCGCGACGGAGCTGGAATTGCAAGGGTTCTCGCTGAATTCATTTTGGGTTTGGAGAGAAAAGAAGGGAGGAAAAGAAGGAGGATGGGGAGGGGAAAAAAAAAGACCCCTGCACTGAGATGAATTTATGCCTAAGCTTGTCTTGGGAATGCAAATGTGTTTAAGACTCTCTGAGCTAAACCACCCCTTTTGGGAAGAGGGAGGGGGGAAAGGGAGGGGAAAAAAAAGAAGTATGACACAGAAGGGACACCGGGAGAATGTGAAATGAGGGTTTGCTGCCCCTCCTCCCGCGCCCTGCCTGCTGCCGAGCTGGCACACGGGCAGGCAGCAAGGAAAGGCCGGGATGCTGCATCAAGGGGGGACCCAGGCCCATGGGTGCTGTGCTCTGACCCATGGCTCT
>NW_008663723.1:52288-53372 GCF_000695815.1 Acanthisitta chloris
CCTCAGGAACCCTCTTGCTCCCCTCTCACTCCAGCCTGGCCGTGAGCACATCAGGTGCCACCACCACCTCTGAGTGCCCACATTCCACCTGCAGAGGTTAGGGTGCTGCCCCCAGCCCCATGAGGACTGGGCAGAGCTCTGCTACCATTACAGGGATGCTCACCTGGGTATCTGCACAGTCCAGGAGAGGAGGAGGGTAGCAGGGAGAGGAGAAAACAGGCAGCGAGCGGGAGGGAGGAGGGATGCAGGAGGAGATGCGAATCCACTGCCAATTGGGCAGTTGTGTCTGGGGGTGTCTGCAAACCACTCGTTACAATTAAAATGAAGTGTCCGTCAGCGGCTATCTTCGCTGTGTGGCCCATATGTTTCTGAGCTGATACTGTCCGGATTATTCTGTTTGGGAGAACGATAACGGCTGTTTATAACCTTGGCAAAGACTGAGCCCTAATCAGGCTGGAGCACATTTTCACCGACTGGCTGATAACGGGCTGTTAGCTGCCTTATCGCTGGGGAGAGATAGGCCAAAATAAGCAGATCTGTGAGCACAGGAGCCCAACCAAGAGGCACATACTCTGGCCTGGCCTTTATTTTTAGATGCTCTTTTCTTTTTTTTTTTCTGTTTTTTTTTCCCCCTTTTTTTTTTTTTTCTTTTTTTTTTTTTTTTCTCCTTTTCCTGGCTGATTTCAGAGCGAAGATATTATTTCAGCAGAAGGGGAGGGAGGTGGTGGGTTTTGTTCGTTTCAGTAAATGGGGCGGCAAGAAAGGCAAGCAAAAATAACATAGGGGTGTTGTATGGCTTTCCATGTGCCCCTCAATTACTCTGTAGTCCTCCCAAACCCCCGAGGGAATCTCCATTTTTGGGAATAAGAGTGAAGTATGTCCCTCCTTCCTTTGCTTTCTGCTGGCTTCGTCCTCTTTTCTCTGGGGCTGGCTCTCTGAAACAGGGCAGTGGGCTGGTGTTGGGATGGAATTGGTTTTGTATGGAGGAAAGGCAATTTGTAAGAAGGCAGTTCTGCTGAGTTTTCTCCCCAGAATGGGGTTATGCATAAAAGATGATGTACAGCAGTGAGACCTGGTTATTCCT
>NW_008663723.1:53397-62570 GCF_000695815.1 Acanthisitta chloris
TTGAAATCACGTGTGGTTGGATACCTGAAGAACTCAATTTCCATGAAGGGAGCCCTGCATTGATGGGCTGGAGCATCTTCCTCGTCTGCACTGGTACTTGGCTATTCCCAGCAGCTGAGTTAACCTAGTACTGTTTGTGGGGCAGGTGCATTATCCCAGCTGTGCCATCTTCCTCGGCATAGCCTGAGTCTTGCTCCATCGTGCCTGTGTCACTGCTCTCGAATCTTCCAGTGGAAATGGTCCAGATCTCCCAGTGCCACTCCTCCCTCCCTCCTTCCACTGCTCAGGCTCCGTACTCTGCCTTGAAGTCTCAGGCAGGTGTTCAAATAAATAATGCAGCTAAAAATACCTTTTGGCAGCAGCTGGGAGTTGTTGCGAGTGGCGCTGCTGGAGTGGTGGGAATACAGCATCCTGGCTCCACGGGCAGGTGTGTCTGCGTGCTCCGGAAACATGAGAGCAAGCACTGTGAGGACGAGGGTCTGCCTGTCTCTTGGGTCCTCCATGGCCCCACTGACAAACCAAGGTGTTGATTCTCTCCTCTCTGGCTTTGAAGCATGCACCACCTTCCCCAGGGTTGGCTTTCAGTGGGAGGATGCTGCCGAGGGGACCCATCAGCTGAGTCCTAGCTCATGGAGGGTTGTCACACCAGCCCATGCGCTGGCTGCGTCGTTAGGAAAGGGTCATTTGCACTGCTGTAGCATCTTGAACCATTTCCCCTTTGGGGAGCACTTAGCAGTTGGGATTGCACAGCCACCTTCAGGGAAGGATGCTGAGCCCTTCCCAGCCACCTCCAGGTGCTGTGAGAGTGCTCTGCACCTCGGGCTTTCAGTCCAATCTGCTGAAATTGGCTGTTTTAAAATTTACCTCAAAAGCCCTTTCTGGCTGCCTTTTCCTGGAGTGTCATCCCAGATGAAGATAGCTCCCAGTGGCTTTTCCCCCTCCCTTCATCTGTCTGGACCTGGACCTGGCAACCCAGTGGGTGCAGAGGGCTTAGTCTCCACTAGCACTTGTCTATTGGCTCTGCTTGGAGACCTTTAGAGAAGTGGCCTGGCAGCAAATTGTTGGACGACAGATTTAATTATTGCAGCAGGATCATTGCTGGGGGCAGTTGGCCACAAACAAAACTGACCTTGGTTTTCCTCTTGCCCAACTGATAGCAAACCCTTTGCTGCAGGTCAGAGCTGCTCCCGCTTCAATGCACAGAGGAGAAGTAATGCTAGGCTGCAATGCCCCTGTGTCCATGTGGTTTTGGGGAGAGCTGGCCACTTTCTGCACCAGCTGTGAGCCTTTCAGTGGGTTGTCCTTGTGCATTTTCTCTTGGAGAGCAAAGTGGCTTATTAATGAGTTCCAAAGTAATTGTGCAGGAGTGCAAGGAATGGGGTCAGGGGAAACTGGGGTGCTCTTGAGCTTCATGTTGCTCAGTGAGGACTGAGACCTGGTCCTGCTCACCATGTCAGCCCTTTAGTACTGGCTGCCCTTGCTTGTCTAGGAGCAGGGGAGGATGCTGGTGGGGCTGTCATGGTGGCCAAGGGTCCCTGGTTGTCTTGGGCAGTGCTTGAGTGATGCTTGAGTCCTGCAGTGCTGCTGCCTCATTGCAGCTTTGGCCACGGCTTCTTTTGAGATCTGAAAGGATGAAGCCAAATGGCGTGTTGGAAAACCTTCCTGACTCCAAGGGAGATGCTGTCTAGGAATTGCTGGCTGCTTTTCCATGCTTTTTGGGTGTATTTGACCTGTTTTGACAGCAGAAATGCAAGCCCAGTGCAAAACCAGCTAAGGATTGGACAACTTTACTTTTTTGAGTAAAACCACGGTCTGGCTGTGGCAATGTGGTTCAGCTGTGGTGTGGTGGTCCAGCTGTGGTGTGGTGGTCCAGTGCATGCCCCCTCAAGCCCATCTACTGTGGCTTATCTCAGTCCCTAGGGCTGGGGGGTTTGCTGTGGCTCTACATCCCGCTGCCGGCCCGTGAAATGCAGACAGAGCTACGCAGATGCCATGAGCCAGGGCAAGCTGACTCTTCCCATCTCATCCCACAGAGAACAAACAGAGCTCAAGGTAAAGCGCTGAAATTTCACCGTGACCTTTTCTTAAAGCATTATAATCAAGTTGAACGTTTCCAGTTGTCCCACTAATGTTTGCCCCATGGGAGAAGGCGTCCTGCTTTGAGGGAGGATGTTTGTGGCGACGAGCACGCCGGCCCCGGGAGCTCGTGGCACTGGATGCCAAGTGCCTGCTGGGGCCAGGAAGGCGGGGGCAGAGGGCCGGGGCTGCTCTCTGCCTCCCGCTGCAATGCAGCCAGGGGAGGGAATCTGCTGAACACTCGGCATCTGCTACAGCCTTTGCTCAGGGCTCTTCGACACATGGATTGTAAAACACACACCGCCTGGCGTGTCGCTGGGCACCCGTAAGGCCTCCCACGTGTGATTTCAGGGCGTCACAGTTAGCTTGGGCTGTGGGTTTGGTGGCTCCTGCCTTGGGGGCAGGTTGGGGTTGGATTGAGGGAACCTGGGGCTGGAGTCAGTGGGGCTTGGTCCAAGGATGTGGAGGCAGAGAGAGCCTTCAAAGTCCAGCTTGGACACAGAGGAAGCCTTTCTGGGGAGAAAGGATGAGCTGAGTTTATGGTGCCATGTCTGCTGGGCCCATCTTTCTCATGAGGTTGTGGGTTCTTGACACTGGTGTTTTGTGCTGGGTCTGGGGACACTGTGTTCAGACTTTGGCATGCAGGAACATCTCACTTCAGCTTGAGCAGACAACTGCCCTTCCTGTGTTCCCATGTTCCTGTGGCTTACTTGGCACAGGAGCTGGGGTTTCTGTGTCCCTCAGCCAGCAGTGGAGAAGGTGATGCTGTCTTCCTTGATGATGAAGGGGACAGAGTCTGCTTGATGTCCTGCTCTGTCTCCCAGAGACACACAAGAGGGATGACCCAAATGATCTGTTAAGGTTGCCCACCCAAGTGCAGCAGTGTTTCCTGCCGGATCAGGAAGGTGATCCAGGTTGCACTGTGGAGGGAAATGTTTTTGTGGACCCTTCCCCATCCAGGATGCTCTCACTGGGTTTGGCTCAAAATGCCCATGACCTGCAGGAATGTTTTTCTGTTCCCCATCAGATTTGTGAAAGATATTTGAGGGCTGAAGGATGGAGATAGTCCTCTGTGTGTGGTAGCAGTGGTGTTTCAAGCAGCCTTGCTGAGGTAGTGTCACAGGAGCTTCCATACCCATCCAGGCACCCATGGGGCTGCAAACAGCCCTTCACTGGCAGTGTGCTTCAGCCTCACCAGCCTTGCTAGCTTGCAGCTGCCTCCCAAAGCAGCTGTGCACCCATGGTCACATCCATGCGTGGGGTGAGCCCTTCTGCCCCCTGAGCCCGGCTGTGTACCCCAGAGTGCCTTTGTCCTGCGAAGGAGAGTCCCCTCCGGCTGCGCACACGTGCTGGCTCCGCTGACATTTAGCTCACACTGCCTTGCAGTGATGCATATGTATGAGGAGCAGGCGGGAGGGTGATGGGGGGCTGGCCCCGCGACCCCACAGACACAAAGCTGCTGCTGCATGTGGCTCCAGGGGCTTTGGTTTTATTTTTGAATTTTCTCTTTGAAATGTTCCAACAATCCCAGTTTGGTTTTGGCCGGGAAGGCAGGCTGGCCGGGTGGGGTGCTGCTGCTTCCCAAGGGCTTCCTCCAGGCAGCAGCTCTGTTCACACAAGGCATTGGATGCAGCTGTAACGTTCCCAGTGCGGATCCGTTAGAAGAAAGGAAAATTGAGTTCACCACACTGTTAAAGCCTTGTCTGAACCAGCTGCCGTGCAATGTTGTTGGGTTTTGTGGTCTGGGCAATGCTTGGGACCTCTGGAGCAGCACCGTTCTGTCTGTGTTTGGTCCCTAATGGTGGCTCATGTGGTGGTAGTGCTGTGCAGGTGGAGACCTGCATGTTGAGGGGGTCTAGGGTGGCACCTCCTACATGATCTTGCCTTATTCCCCTCCTGTACATACCCAGAGTGTCTGGAGACACGATCTTACCCTACTTGTTTCCTTCCTGAGAGTGGACAGTGCTCACCAGTAACCTGTCCCTGAATATAGTGTAGCCTGCTGCTGCCCACAGCTGCCTCTGGAGGAAGGTCCAGTCTGGCTTTTAGGACAGGTAGCTATGTATCCTTGGGCTGTGCTGTGAGCAGAGTGACTCGGGAAGTTGCTAGCACATGAACATGGTCTGAATGGTGATGGTGCCTTCCTGGGCTCGGATGCAATCATTCCGTGGAAGGAGGGATGGCTGGGAAACCAAAGCATGGGACTGCTAAGGGGCATAGGGTTGAGGGCAGTGGTCTTCTTGAGAGCCTGTGGCAGGACAGGGAGGTGAAGCATGGTCTGGAGAGCCCTGTGACAGGCAGGCAGGTAGGTCTATTCTGTGCATATGTGTCTGCTTGGGCTCTGCCTCATTCCCAGGCATTAACTGTTTGCTGATAGAGCAGCCTGTCAGGCCAGCAAAGCAGTTCCCCCTCCCCACAGCACTGCCCACCCCCATGTACCCCCATCTGGCACCAGCTCTGGGTACTTTCCTCCCTGGGGTGGGCAGGTGAGACCCCACTCCCTCCTCCTAGGCTGGTCTCCCTTGCACAAAATGTCTCTCTCTGAGCTTCCCCCTGCTTCCCCTTCCTTCCCTTCCCCAAAACTTTCTTGCTCTGGGGTTCACTGCAGAGCTGTCCTCCGTCTCAGTTGTTCCCAGCTGTCAGAGGTTATATATATCCGCTCTGCTCATGCTCATCCTCTGTAACCATTTTCTGCTACAGAATCTTCTGGCTGCTCGTTGAAGCCTTAATCCGTAATGCAGCGATCAATGGGTGTGCGCCTTTACCACTCGGATGCTCATTTTTTAATCCCCACTGCCTCCTTCAATGTCATCCCTTCCCATTTTTCTTTATAGAATTTCAGGTCTACTGTACCTGCTGATTACTTAGCGGAGACCGCTGGACATCTCCCTTAATTAATTCCATCGATTTCTCAAATCCCACAAGGTTTGGGGTCCTTAGATTTCTGAAGCAGCTAAATGGAATGTCTAAATTCCGACATTTTCCCTCTATAAATTGTTTTGCCAGAGAGGCGCTGGGAGGCAGCGCTCCAGCTTTATTTATTTGGAGGCAATGTTAGCCCCGGAGCCTTCCCCGTCCTTGCTGCGGGCGCCGAGGAGGGCGTTGGGAGGGGGATACAGCTCACCCTCATCACCCAGTCGTGCTCCCCATCCTAGGGCTGCTCTTGCAGACCCCCAGTCCTCTGCTGCCATGCATCCTGGCAGTAACATCCTTCTGCCAAAGGAGTGGGGTGGGATCAGCCTCGGGAAGGGAATAAAGCTCTGGGAAGGGACCTATTTACCAGTTGGGCCCTCGCCGCGTGCGGCTGGGAAACACTCTGTTGCTATGCACAGGGAGCTTAATTTTATTATTACTCTCTGCTATTTAATGTCTGTCTCTCAGGCAGCTGGTGATGTTTTAATGAAGCTGGAATTGCGTAGTCTGTAGCGCTGGATAATCGTAAGCTGCCGAGTCAGAATCAAATTAATAATTCATGAAATTAAAGTGTATAATTAATTCGAACTGTGCAGATGAGGAGGGACCCGAGTCTTGGGCCTGAAAGGAGCACACACATGTCCGTAAAACGTGCGTGCGTCGGTCACATCCGCGCCGGGTCCCTGGCAGGGCTGGGCAGATCTGCTGGCACTTCCTTCCCCAGTCCAGGTCCTTGGGCTGTGCTGCCCTCCTGGGCTGTAAAGCATAGAGGTTTAGTTTTAGTTGGTTTTATTTGGGAGCTTCCCCATCCATACACTCTGTTTTCAGGTTAAAACTTCTACACTAGTTTTTGGTCCAAAACTGGTGGTAATTGATGGTTGGGGAATGTTGCTGGGTATGGCCATGTCTCCCATCCCCTGGAGAGGACAGGTGAAATGTGCCTCCCCCTTTGATGGTGTCATTAGTATTTCTGTGGTTGTATTTGTTTTCTCATCTGAGCTGGTGCAAAACTACTGGAAAGGGAGCAACCACTGGATTGCACTTCGAAGGACTCCTGCAGTGAGAAGTCCTGAGGGGCTATTTGGGCTTTAAAAAGTGGAGGGAGTCAACTTGGTGGAGTTAGCAGTCACCCCACCAAGATGGATTGTCTTGGTGGTTTCTCAATAATTTGTAGGGAGCAGGACTTGCAGAGCCACCATGAAGGATGTAGGCTTGGAAGTTTGGTATGTACCAGTTGCAAGCAGATAGGACAACTGGGCTTGAGCAGTACTGAAGGTTTGGGGAGCTTTTATCTTTGTGTCTAGTCAGATCCAGTGGGAACATTGCTGATCCATCTTGTGGGAGGCACTGATCCTTTCCTCACATTCCTGCAAGTCTTTGCCAGCATTGAGAGGAGCAGCGGGCAGAGGAGGTTTCACCACTTCACCTGTGCTATCTCCTGGCAAGAGGGGTGTCACTGCACCCAGATCTGGGATAGGACAGTTGGGAATTGTCTTGGGAGCCATTTCTTTGGAGCCCCTTAAGGCACAGGGAAGGGTTTTCCTTGTGTGTGCAGGAAACAAGTAAGATTGGAGGAAATGTGGATACAGGACATGCACAAGCCTAAATGAAGCATCCACTTAGGTCTGAAATTATTGTCTTCCCAAGAGTGTTGAGTTGTCCATGCACTGAAAAACTTGCTTATTCACCCAAGTTGAGATGTTAAATATTTCGCAGCTTTGAAGGCCACATCGTTAGCATCTATGGTCTGAGGAGAAGCAGGCCCAACCAGCCTCTCCTGCCTCCACCATTTCACTGTCTGAGGTCATTGCTGCTTCTGTAGCAGAGCAATGTCCTGCTCTCTTTCTGCCTGGTCAGAGTAGGCTTTGCCTGTTTGGTAACAGCTTCCCAATTTATGTTATTTTTGTTCAAGGCAAAATGTTGGCATTGTGGATTTGGGCCATGAATTTCTTGAAGACATTTGTGAGGGAATCTTTTATTCATATGAATTTAAATTTTTTTTTTAAGCCAAAAATCTGACTGCAGCAAGATAATGTGATTTGCTGTAAATGCCATGGCTGTGAAGGATCTCAAGCACAAAGCTGATGGAATAACTACTTAGAAAACTATTGAATGAAAGCAAAATTGCACTGAGAGGAGGACAGTGTGAGTTCATTTTGAGGGTTTGAATCAGGACCCCTCCCCACTTTTCTAAGTTGACTGCAAAATGATTTCCTCCCAAGATGGGCACATGTTCTTGAAGCTGACACAGCCATCTCGAGGTAGCATCCATGTTCAGAGACCTGCCTGCGTTGGGAAGGGGAGATTTGGTGCAGCATCACTTCAGTCTGCTTTATTTTTACAGCTCCATTTGGTGGCTGGTGGCCCTGGGAGGGTAGGGAAGCTGCGAATTCCCTTTTCTCCAACTCAGACATACATGGCAAGGTGTGTTTCTGGCTAGACAGGCGTTAGACATCAGCTGGGTGGTGGCTGTTGCAGCACTCAGCAGCTTCAGTGGTATGGGAGAATCCTGCCCAATGCAGAGTCAAAGCAGAGGTAGGGAAACCACTTTTTTCTTTTTTCCCTTCCAGGCTCTTGTGCACTCAGGAAATTCAAAATGTTGCTTTTATTTTCAGTCAGGGGCAAATGTAGCTCTTTTTCGTGTTTCATTAAGTGAGGTTCTTCTGATCATTTCCAGGGCCTGTTGCAGCTGTTGGCTTTGGCATTACATTCCTGAATTAGTTTCAGAGGAGAGACAACATGTCAGTATCAAAGGGGTTTTTAACATTCCCTGCCTAGGTTTTGGGAGCATGGATACACCAGCCATTCACCCTGTACTGTATGATGAAAATGCAAGATATGCAGCACCTTCATGCTCATTAATTGTGTGCAATTAATGAGCATGGAGCTTTTGCAATACCTACTGAAATCAGGCAATTGCTTTTAGACCAAGAGACAACATGTCAGTATCAAAGGGGTTTTTAACATTCCCTGCCTAGGTTTTGGGAGCATGGATACACCAGCCATTCACCCTGTACTGTATGATGAAAATGCAAGATATGCAGCACCTTCATGCTCATTAATTGTGTGCAATTAATGAGCATGGAGCTTTTGCAATACCTACTGAAATCAGGCAATTGCTTTTAGACCATCATGGTTGCAATTCTGCTTTTGAAATCTACTTGGCATTTCCCTGCCGTGATGGAAATCCTTGTCCCAGGGTTTGTGTTGCCAGTGAGCAGTGCAGTTTGAGGACCAGAAGAGTATAAGATATTTTTATGAACTGCTCTAGTTTTATTCTAATAACTCAGAGCAAACCATGTATCCTGGCTCTGTGGGGTGAAGGCATGAAACTGAGTCAGGATGGCACAACCTGCTCCCTGAGCTCACTCTTTCAACGTTCAAACACAACAAGCCGTAGCCTGTTTCACCTCTCCATCTTGTGCTTTCTCCATTGTAGGAAGAAAGGGAAGGGAAGGATTTCCCCCTCCCTGTGAGCATGGCTAAACATCAGTAAAGGGCTCCGGGGTTGCACAGTACTGGGTAAATGCTGAGTGGTATTAATAATAACCTGCCCCTTTTTGCTAATGTGCTCCCTTTGGAGTCCAGGTCTTTTATTATTGTTATTACTGTAGCTGTTACAACACAGGACGTGGGGAAGCCAAGGAGCGAAGTTGGCTGTCTCCATCGCTCAGCCTCCATCCTGCTTCCTCATTCCCTGCCCAGTGCCTGCCTGCCTGTGGAGTGGGTGGTTTATGTACCAACCCCTGAGCAGCTCCTGCTCTTTGGAGGGTAGAAGGAGCCCAGCAGCCCCCTGGCCCCATGCTGGCTCATCCTCACCAGGTGGGAATGGTGGAGAGACCCTTGGTTCTTGGGTTAGAGCTGCTCCCTCCTCCTTGCATATCCAGGCAGCTCTCCGGGGGCAGATGGGGAGGTGGCAGAGGGCAGGGGGAGCGGCCGTGGGGGTGGGCACCCGGCAGAAAGGGTTACTGCCAAACACAAACAAAAACACGATGCAAATGAGCTGCTTGCAACAGGTAGCCTTAATCAGATGCTGTCAGATGAATTCAGCATCTCTCCGATTGTCGCCTGCACTAGCCTCCCGTTCGGAAGCCCTCATCTGCTCCAGATGTGGTTTAATTTACTGCGACTTGGCTAATTACTGTAATTAAGGATTAATTACTGTTAATTACTTTCACATAAAC
>NW_008663723.1:62627-63701 GCF_000695815.1 Acanthisitta chloris
GGTGGACACCGGGGGTCCTCGGTGCGACCGCGAGCTGGTACCCAGCGCTCGCCTGGCCCTCGGCCCTGGCCCCACAGGTCACCCCTCCCCGGCCCTCCCGGGGCTGCTGGGCACGCGTGGCAGGGCTCCAGATGGCATCCAGCGAGCCAGCCACCACTATTATCCTTAATAATTAGATAGAGCAGGGATTTGCTGTGCAAACCCTGCTTAGGAAGGGGAGGCCAGGAGCGTCTCCAACAGGCTCTGGAAAGATGCACAGATTAACTGCCTTCCCCATCCCAAGCCCTTCCCAATGCTCCCACCTGATGCATCCTCCACCACCCTGTCCCCAACTGGAGGCCTTGCTGAAGACCCTTAATGTGTGAGAGATGCAAAATCGCCATGTTTCCCCCAATGTCACACGAGCGAGAGGTGTCTTAGCAAACAAGGGAAGAAATCAACCCTGTATCTAAGGGAACGCGAGTTGGGAAAATCTGTGGTGGGTGTGGGAAGGAGCACCAAAATGATTCATGGAGAGTGCACAATGCAGTATTCCCATGGGAAGCAAGGGTCTGCTGGTGGCAGAGGACCTGCCCTGCTTCCCTGGCTCCCTCAGACTTGCTAGGCTCTGTATCTATCGGCCTTATTAGTTTTAAAAGTCCTGGGGCTTTTTCCATCACGGCAGAGGGAGGAAGAACCTTGGAGGGGGGGACATGTGGTTTGGCAGCAGCAAAGCCAGGAGCAGGCTGTGCCCCGTCCTCACCCGTTGCCTGCGGCCCCAGCTTGGTCTTGTGGCTGCGTGTGTAATATGAAGGCAGGATGGGGAGAGAAAAATTGGCATGATTAGATGGGTATTGTTCTATTAGATCTCTGCCTGCTTGCTGTTGTGTCTCAGCATTTGAAGATGAAACATATTCATTTAGTTCCCAGGATGAATGGTTTTAATAAGGGGAGCAAGATGAGGTGGGGTAGTCCTGATGACTTCAGAGACCCATCAACTCTCCCCCTAAGGCCATTTCGGTGATGACATGGGCCACACGACCATTAACGCCGCAATCAGGACAAGTTTTCCGTGTCCATGCGAATCCTTCAGCT
>NW_008663723.1:63723-64157 GCF_000695815.1 Acanthisitta chloris
GATGTGTATCAGCAGTAATCGGATTGAGCCTGTGGGGAGTGCAGGCAGGGGCTGAAGCAGGGGCTCCCGGGATACAATTCCCGGGGGCAGGCAAGGGAACGCAGAGATTCAGGCTGACCACCCTCAGGGAGCTTCAGGGGTTGTGTTGCCAGCTAGTGTCTGCTGGATTTCCACCTTCCCAGCACTCTACCGATGCCATCCTGATTAGGGGCCGAGACCTTCCAGTGCTCATTAGCTATTTCAGCGTGATCCAGCACCTCCCTCCGCCAGCCCACCCAGCCCCAACCGCTTCGCTGCCATCCGCCTCCAGGCTGGCCGTGGCCTGCTTAAGCCCCAAATCATGGTAATTCCCATTATCAGGCGCATCTCTGGGGGCAGGGGAAGGGACACCATGCCGCTGCCGGTGTCCGCGTGCCCGGCCCTGCCGGCGCGGG
>NW_008663724.1:0-1154 GCF_000695815.1 Acanthisitta chloris
AAACAAAGGAAAAAAAAATTCTGTTTAAAAACAATACTTCTATCTTTTTTCTCTCCTCTGAGCCCACTGTGGGGAGATCAAGTTTCACACGTGATCTATAAATGTCTCACACACACACACATACATGCATTCACACACTCACACACGCAGCCCCAGCCCTCCCCCGGACGCCGCGCTCATTGCACCTCCAGGGGTGGGCAGCGCCGCGGCAGCACTGAGCCCTCCCACCCTCCAGCCCTGCACCCAGTGGGTCCCCCCAGTCAGCACCCACTGGGACTCGCCACCCCAGGGCAGCCCCATCCCGGGGAGTACAGCTCCCTCCCCACGTCCCAGCTATTTATAATGCCAGCAGGAGCCAGGCCTGGATTTGACTGGTTTGGCCGTGGGATGAGCCTATGGGGACCAGGATGGGGATTGAGTCCCAGGCAGAGCTTGGCAGGACACAGTGAAGCTGTGTGCAGGGTTTGGGATGCCCAGCTCTCAAGCTGGGGGCTCCCCGGGGGCTGATGGGCACTCACCAGAACTGGGAGTCACAAAGTCTGCCAGCCCACATGCTGGGATAGATCTCAGCTGTGTCCCCCAGGAAGGGACAACCCTGGCCGTGGGAACAGGCTGCCAAGGGGATGCCCGAGAATCTCAGGAGAGGGGGATTTTCACCACCAGCCAGAAAAGCCCCTTGGTGCTTCCCAATTCCAGTGGAATAGCAGTCCCAGGGTTGCACTTGCTGCTTGCTCCAGTACTGGATCAGGCACTTAGTGGTGCCAGGGGTGCTCTAAATAAAAACTTAAAATAAATCTTTCCCCAGACTCCTGCAGTGCTGGGGGTCAGGGCAGGGTGCTGGGGGGCCAGGGCAAGGTGCCCCCCCATGGGGAGCCAGGCTGCCGAGACAGAGGATGCAGGGGGTAACACTGCGACCACAGGTAATATCCCGGTTCCCCTCGGGCAGTGCTTTGAGGGAATGAGAAAAACAGGAAGGCGGGAGGGATGTCGTGGGTTTAATCCATTTATTTGTCATGAAGCGATCGAAGGAACTGCTCCGGCAGCTTCGTGCCGGCTCCGGGGCTGGCTCGATGCTGACACCCAGCGCTCCAGTCCTGAAGGGTCTGTGCAGCCCCCGTAGTCCCGACACCCAGCGGCCAGCCCCGGCCTCCCCC
>NW_008663724.1:1187-9704 GCF_000695815.1 Acanthisitta chloris
GCCCCAAAATGCACAGTTTCCTGCCGTTGGGGCAGCGCTGTGGGCACACACATGGTAAACATGCGATACAGCCCTCTGTGCCTCGGGGCACACATAGCGTGGCAGATGGCTTGGAGGGATAGACCAGTACAGTGGAGCTCAGCACCCCACGGTCGTGCCCCGGTGATGGCTGGGAGGGGGCTGCAGTGCTGCTCCCAACACATCCCAGCTCAGGGATGCAGAGAGCAGCATCCCCTGCCCCGGCTGGCACTTCCATTGTGTCTGTGTCCCTGTCCTGGACCAAACATGGTCGTGGTGACCCCAAATTCCTGTGCCCAAATCCAGCTGGGGAGGGAAGCTGCTCCTGCCCCTCTGTGAGCCTGGGGATGGCAGGATTTGGCCCACGAGGATGATGAGCACTGGGTTGGCATGGTCCCCAGAAGGGTTCCCAGTCTGGGGATCCAGCTGCCTTCTGAGCTCCAGGACAGCAGGATTTGGTCGATGGGTGTGCTGAGGGGATGCTGAGCACCAGGCTGGGCTGCTGTGAGCTATGGCATGGTCTTCATGGGGGTTCCAACCCTGGGAGTCCTGCTGCTTCCCATGCCAGTGGCTGAGGATGAGGGACCCTATCCAGCACCTGGAGCAGCTCACTGGTGCATTGTGCCCCTCAGCACTCCTGAACAATCAGGACCTCATGGGGACAGGACATTTCCTGGCCCTAAGAGCTGGTATCATCTTCATTAGCAGGGTCCAACCCCTGGTCAAAACTCATCCCTCCCATCTAGAGGAAGGGAAGAGATGGAGCAGGCTGGAAGAAAGGGAAAACCAGAGGAATAAAGAAGCCACCCCCTCCCCAAGCCCCAGGGCTTTGCTTTGGACACTGCAAATTAGATTTTCTGAAAAGGAAATGTTTTACAGGCCATAAATTGTCTCAGAAGAAAAGGGGGAAGGGTAAGGGGGGGCAGAGAAAATTGTGCAACTTTTTTTTTTTTTGTGGATGGAAAAATGGGGGTAATGTGGCCAGGGCACCATGGCAGGAGCCAGTTGAGAGCTTCCACCACAGTGCTCCGGCTCCTGTCTGGTGCCTGCTAGGTACCCGTGTGCCGTTCTGTCTTTGGCTTCCTCTGTCGCTTTTTGCCTTTATTTTTGGGTTCAGTTCTCTCTGGAACAGAAAAAAGATCAGAAAAGGAAGGCTCACTTGTTGGCCAGGCAGCATGATCTGGCCCAAGCCCCATTCATGGGATGCCGATCCTATATCCTCCCTCAGGGGTTAGCACTTGACCCAGTTTCTGATTTGGGGGACCCCAGAGCCCTCTGGGGCCACAAAACAGTAGCATGAAGGGGTCTGGGTGTGCTGGTGACATGGACAGAGGGACACCAGTGTGTTGTCCCCACAGTTCTCATGGCCGGACTCTAAATCCTGATACCCCAAAATCCCCAGAAGTGGGCAAGGGCAGCTCAACCAAGGTGGGGAGTGCATAGAGACACCCCAACTTCTCTCTGAACAAGGACTAGTCCTTTCTCAGAGAGATGATGGTGAGACATAGATGCTGGAGAGGGACAGTGGCTGCACCAACACCCCAAAGACATGGCATAGCCATGCCCAGCTCTGCTGTGGTGCAGGAACATGCCTCCCTTCCCTCTGGAGAGGAAGGTGGGAAGGTGCTGCCCACCAGTGTGGGACCCAGACAGCCCCTAGGAGGACTGGTGGGAAGCAGGGCAGCCTCGGGGTGCACCCATGCATAGGTGTTAATGCTCTCCCTGGAGATGCCCTCTGTGTGTGGATGCTCTCCACCCCTGTGAAACAACCGACATGGTGGTGGAGCCTGGATGCATCCCAGTAAGGCCAACCCACTGTCAGGACATGGGGCTGCTGGACTCAAATCTCTGTGCACCCTGAGGATTTGCCTCACACACCCTCCAGCTAGTCCAGGTTCAGGCACTGAGATGCCAAAGCAACAGGGTTTCAGGACAAACCCTGCCATGCCACAGGCTCCAACAGAAAGGGAAGTCCATGCTGGGGACTGGAATGGTTGCCCCAAAAACTGTGTAGTTTTGTCTCCCCTTCCCCCACTGCACCCACCCCAATCCAAATAACATGAGGGGATCTAGTGGTAGTCTCCCCACACAGCCCCAACATGCAATGGGCACAGGGACCATGGCTGTTCCCGGTGCTGCTTATGCCAGCACTGTCATCTCCAGTCCTTTCCGACGGCTCCAGCTCTTGTCCTGCCCGGCTGTTTTTCGGCTCTGATCTCCCAGACAGTTACCACCCACAAAGGAGAGGGCACGGCACGCATGCGAAGCGTCTGGAGAGCGGGACAGACACCCAAGGCAGATTTACAGCGGCGTGAGGGGTTTGTGCCTCGGCCAAGCGCAGCAGCTTCTCCCTTCCAGCCGCCTGAATGGCTCAGAAGTGGTGGCACAAATCTCTCATCACACGGTCGGGTACGGCCGCCTGTCCTGGCTCGCCTGGGCTGGGGGTGTCTCGGCTGCATCAAGTGAACTCCCCGTCCTCCTCCAGCATCTGGATCCCATAACTCAGCACTTGGCTGGGCAGGCAGGAGCCTGGGAGTGGGGACGCTGAGCAGCCCGCCCAGGAGCTGCAGACACAGAAGGGCTGCCCTCTCTTGGGGGGGCTGCTCAGGGGGCACTGATGGGATTCCCTCTGCCTGACCTGTCTCCGAAGCTGATCCCAGACAGCAGCTTCCAGGGTAGAGTCCTGGCCATTCCCTAAGCCCATCACCTAAGCCTGGGGGCTCCCAGCTTGCAGGAGCAGGAGCCCAGGCAGAGGCAGGAGGCCAAATGTTTTTCTGGTGTGACACTGCCTTCCCAACCACCTCACAAGACAGGGTGCCCATGAAACACCAGTGCTGTAGTCCCTGCCAGTGGGATTCGCTGTGTGCCAGGGAGGGCCGGGCATGGGCACGGTGACATGGGACATGGTGCTCTGGAGCAGCCTGTCCTCCCACGCCAAACTTCTCACATCAAACTGTCACCAGCTCTGCGGGTCCAGAGCTGGCAGAGCCCAGCAGGGAGGGGAACATCCTCAAAATCAATGCCACCTGGTACCCCAAAGATGGGAGTCAGGGCCTGGGTGGGGAAGGGAATCAGCTCCTCTGCTCTGTCAGCAGGGAAATATTATGATTGATGGAGCTGGGATAAAGCCACTCTCCTGGCTCCACGGGCTTAGCCCAGCACGCACGTCCTCTGCTATTGCTCCCCTTCTCCATCCTTTTCCTGTCCACCCTCACAGTCCTGTCCTCTCTCGTCCCTGCCACGCTGGCGGTGCTGGCCAGCGCGTCCCACGCCACAGAACGATCCCACAGCTCCGAACTGCAGCCCTCAGTGGCTGATCTGCTGCCAGACCCTATGGATCAGTATCTCATGCATCCCCCTTTCCGCCAGTTATTAAGTGGAGATTTATTAGGATAGCTTCAATCCAGCTGCCTGCATCCAAAAATGACATCAGCTACGTCCTGGTTCCCATCGCCAGCCCTGCACCCGCGCACGCACCGCCTGGCCGGACCCTGTGGCAGGTCTGGGTGTTGTGAGAGGTGGGAAGATCCCTGAGCCAGGAGCCCCCAGCCTGGGGATGAGCTGGGGGGAGGCACAGGAGCATGAGTGAACATCTGGCCGGATGAGCCATGGAGGGGAACTCTACCCTGGGGTGTCTTCCAGAGCTTTGGCCATCAGAAATCCTTTGGGTGATACTGTCCCACACCATGAGTGCTCCGTGTATTTGGGGAGCTCAAAGGTTTTTGCAGGAACCTTTCCTGTGTGTCTCAATCCTCCTAACTCACAGCTGTGGTGCAGGAAGCCCTGTCCATGCCGTTCCCCTCACATCACAGCAGGATGGGAGCTGGAGCTCGGCAGCCTCATCCCACCACAGCAGATCATGCCAGCGCCTGTCCCAGTCCAGTGTGAAGGGGACACTGGCCAGTCCCAGGCAGTCTCGGGGACTGCCAGGTGGGAGCAGTCAGCCTTAGGGCTGCTCAGCACATGTGCCTGACACAGCAGCTTTCCCTAGAAGCAGCCTCAAAATGCTTAGGAGATGACAGCATGGCTTTCCAGCCACCTCCAGACCCCTGCTCCTACTATCCCCCTCCCACAGTGCCCCTCAGGGCTCACTTTGGAGGGGCACAAAGCTGCATCCGGCCCCGACGTGGTGCTCACCTCCCGGGCAGTGCTTCTTCATGCGGCACCTCCTGGTCTCCTGCTGCGCGGGGCAGGCAGTTCCCTCCTCCCGGGCAGCCTCCGGCACCTCCCGCACTCTCGTCTCCACACCCCACTTGCAGCCGCAGGTCCGGCTCTCGTGGCTGCAGGTGCTCCACTTGCTCCACGGCCCTGGCTCACATGTCTCTGTGGGGACATGGGGGCACAACAGGGACTGTGGCCCCGAGGCACTAGGCACATCCCCAGGGATGGCAGGAACGGGGTGTGGATGCTGCTTACCTTGGCACTCGCGGGGGCCCGGCAGGCTGTGCCACGGTGCTGGGGGGGCACTGCCGAAAACACTGGCCCTTGTACAAGTAAAACTTGTCCTTGCACTTCATGCAGAAGTCTCTGCTGAAGCAGCTCTCACAGCTGGGAGACCTGCACTCTGCCAGGAGGATGGCTCGTCAGTGTGAGACCCCAAGGCATGTGGCAGCCCTGGCACCCACTGTGTACCCAAAGCCTGCAGGGTCCAGCCTGTAGCTCTGGGCAAGGGTAATGGGGAGGAAGACCCACAGCCCAGCTGCCCCTGGATCCATGCCTCCATGCCAACAGGGATGCTGTGGGAAATGAAGCCATCGCCCTTCCCACAGCACCAGGACCCGCAGGGCAGCGAGGGAAGCAGGGGGCACCGGTAGGAGCAGGGGGACCCCAGCTGGCACAGGACATACTTGTGCATCTGTTGACCTCCAGACCCCTCACGCCGAAGTAGCCGGGAGGGCAGGTGTGGACACACATCCCATACTGGCGGATTCCATCCCTCCAGATGAGCAGGAAGAGCCGGTGGTGGCAGGTGATGCAGCCATTGTCCTCAGAGCACAGGACGCAGCCCGTGCAGTTTTCCAGCAGGCCAGCACTCGCTGTGGGGACAAACGGAGGACAGGGGCTCTGGCATGGCTGTGGCACAGGTGCCAAGGTGCCAGGGAGTGCCTCACTCTTGTGTCAGCCTCTCTCCAATGTAGCAGTGTGACAGCACTGTCCTGTTCCCCTGCAAACACCTCCCCACCTCTCGCTCTCCAAATCCCCATCTCTGCCTGTGCTGGCAGCATGGGGACACACAGAGCCATTGCTCCCAGCTTGGGCATCGCTGACAGCTTCCATCACTCCAAGGTACAGACTGAGGGCTCACCCCACACCCAGCACTGTCCATGGGTGCCAGGAGACCCCCATCCCCAGCCAGCCATGCCCATCCCGTGGGAAGAAAACTGCTGGGTCAGAGGGTAGAAATAAGCTCTGACCTGGATTAATCAGTTGATGCCTGTTAAGTGTCAAGGGACAAAGAGCATTTTGGAAGCACTCAAGAGGAGCCAAGATAAGGATCTGTCTGGTTGCTCAAGAGCCTCTGCCGCCTCCCTGGCTGCCTTCACTGTGCTCCTGACCTGCAGGAGGGCAGCTGGCCTCGAGGTGGGCTCTGCTCCCAGGGGCAAGGATAGAGTGCCAGCACCAGCCCACAGAGACAGAGCCAACCACTCCTGCTCCCTGAGCTGACTCCCTGTGCCCACAGTAAAGCATCTGGGAGGCATACTACACAGGGATGTCACAAGGGCATTTTGGGAGCTGGGGAGCTAAACCCCAAGCACTGGGGGCTACACACGCCCCGTGTCTTTTTGCACCTCCAGGCTGGCTGTGCATCACTGTAAGGGGCTACTGAGCTCCTGCACAACACGTGTCTGACGTCTTCACTGTACCCAGTATGTTGGGAAGTATTTGCTTGGCTTCAGCATCACAGGCTCCCCTGAGAGCTCCTGAGCCAAGGCTGGAGTTGAGCAGCGGTGACAGTGCCTGCAGCACCAGTGCTGCATGCCTGGGCCCTAGGTTCAGCAATAACAAAATCATCTCTCTATTATCAACCTTGTGTTCTGCACAAATCCTATACATAGCCCTATACCAGCCCCTGTGAGGAAAGTTAGCTGCTTCAGCCCAAAGCAGCACAGCTTCCAAACCAAACCATTCTCAGTCACAAAATGGTTTGGAAGGGACCTTAAAGATCATCTCATTTCAACCTCCTGCCAAGGGCAGGGACACCTTCCAGCAGACCCGTTGCTCCAAGTCCCATCCACCTGCTCATTGCTGCCCAGCACGGACATGGGCTCAGCCCTGAGAGCAATGCCTGGGGGCACTGGTCCCCTCTGACCCCAGGAGCTGCAGCAGAAGGGCCCCACAGCCGCATGGCTGGGGCAGAGGGCTGGTGGCAGCAGCAGTTAGTCGGTGCTGGGGAAGCTGGGGAGATGCTGGCAGAAGGTGCTGGCAGATGATGATGGCAGACAATGTCTCACAGCCCTGTGTGCTGGTCCCTGGCATAAGCCAGTCCCTGGTGCTGTGGTGCCATGTAGCTGACCCGAAGCTAGTTCATCCCGGTCCCCTCACTGGGGCACACAGGCTGGGATGGCAGCACTGCCAGGAGTCTTCATTAGAGCTGCGTGTGCTGGGAGCGCTAACGAAGCACCTTGGATCCATTAAGTTGTTATGGTCTCCGTTACATATTTACCAAATGCTGACAACATTTGTGTTCCTGGCTGCAGCTGGAACGGCTTCCCTGGAGACCCGGGGATTTACGAGCCTCCTTCCCTTCCCTAATTCTTTTTGATGTTTGCTTTTTTTTGCTGCTCTCCTTCTAGTCCCCAGTTGGGGTAGGGAAGGTGGGGAGCCCTGGGCAGGCTCTGGAGCCTCCTTCTTCTCACTAGTTTTGGAAACAGCCCTGTGGTGCAGAGCTGGGAGAAGTGTGGTCCTGCTCCTCCACCCTGCAGGGCTGCTGGCATGGCACATACCTCTGCCACTGGGGGCGACACCAGGACACAGAGCTGTGCCGCGCAACAGAACATGGCTCACAATGAAACTGTAGGACCAGGGACATTATGGACAAGTGGTAGGTTCTTCTCCCTCTGAGAATGGCAGAGTGTGGGTCTGAGCTGGGATGGACACTGGGCAGGGGGCACAGCAGGTACCTGAGCTGTGCTGGACATCAGTGAGACATCCCCCATCCCTGCACACCCTGAGCCCAGTCCTACCAGGCACTGGGAGTCTCCAGGGCACTGGGCTGCCCGGATCGGAGCTCCAAGTGGCAGTGGGGTGGCTGTGGGGTGCTGCAGCATCTTTTGTGTCTCCCAGCCCCCAGAGACTGTGCTCCCAACCCTTCCATGCTGGTTATCCCAGGAGATACAATATGTTTAAGGTGTGAAGTCATGAGCAGATCCCAAGGTCCTGCCAGGACCTGAGGCCCTTGAGCATCCCGGAGCATTGGGCCACTCAATATCAAACACCAGTCGCTGGAGCAGTGGCCCCACAGCACCTGGATCTCTTCTAGGTGCCAAGTTTTTCACATCAGGGGTGTTTTGGCCGCCAGCCTGGCCACCCACATCATCACAGGCACCTACAGCCTCCGCATGCCTTTAACATGGAACAACTTCAAGGGAAGCTGTCTGGGCTCCAGAACCGAGAGCCCTGGTCCTGCCAGGTCCTGTTCCTACCCTGGCACATGCTGGCTCCAAAACCAAGCCATTCCTGGCACAGAGCTGAGTACCAGCCCTTGCCCCACTCCCTGCAGCTAACTGGCACTGCCTGGCACTGCCCAGCAAGGGGACATGAGCCAGTGCCCAATGGAGGGTGCACGTGCCTCGGCACAGCCCCAGCACACCCTGCCCTTGCCCAGGCATTGAGCAGCAGCTTGGCTGGTGCCTCTGCCTGGGGGAAGGATGGGGCAGGGAACAGGCAGTGCCTGATATGGCTCTGAGCATCCTTCCAGGAGATTTTACTCCCCACGCACTTAGTGTGTTACGCAGAGAAGAGAAATACTGGAAAATCAGCCTGTCCTGTGCTATCCTCACTGTGTCTGGCTCTGCTGGGGTTTGCAGAGCGGGTCCCACTGCCAATCAGTGTCCCTTGTCCCACACCACCCCAAGAGTAGGGCTGACACTGGGCAGGCAGTGCCACGGGGCAGCACTCTGGGATGGATTGGGGGATGCTGGTTCCCTGCACCCTCCAGCCCCAGTTCACATCTTCTGCCTGCCCCGTGCAGGCAGAACAGGCAGCCTGGTGTCCCCAAGTTGTCCCACAACACCCGAGCGGGACAAGCCCACCACGCACACTGTACCTTGCTTCTTCCATCGGTTCTGCGTGAGCATTTCCATGGAGCTGATGAATAACAGCAACATGAATATTATCCACTGCATCTGGGCAGGAGTGATTTCGGGCAAGGAAGGAATCAAATCATCCAAGCGGCTGGTGGGCTCGGCTCCTGCCAGAGCCGGTGAGGGGCGGTGGGAGGGCAATGAGCGGCTCCGGGCTCACACCATCCCCCCCCGGGCTCCGGGCACACAGCCACTC
>NW_008663725.1:0-406 GCF_000695815.1 Acanthisitta chloris
TACAGTGTTTAGGAGAGTTAAATAGGAAGAGAATGGAGAAGATGCTTCTGAGGGTGGCATCCTGTCTGGTGAATTTTACAGTATAGAATAGTTTAGATTTTCACTGCAGTCACTTCAGAGAAATGAGCACCACCCGGTGGAAGGGGCTCATCCCAGGACAGGTAGCTAGGACAGGTATAATGAAACATCCTGCTGAGGAAGCAGAGGGAGAGTTAGATGAAACATTTTGGATGATAAGGTTAGGAGAGGAGAGTGAACAATTAGCTGTTTGTAGAACTTCTCCCAGTGCTCAGAAAGCAAGACTCTGGGTTTTCTCTGGAAGGTTTCAGACTCCATCCATCTGACTCTTGTTTATACTTCTGCAGATTCCATAGCTGAAGGGAGGATGTCTCCAAACAGCCTCTCT
>NW_008663725.1:1295-1504 GCF_000695815.1 Acanthisitta chloris
GTTCTTTTATTGATCCCACACTTTGGGAATATCCATATTTGTGGTATCAATAAAAGAACTTATTTCCTTTTCCCTGTACATATTAGGACCAAAAAGGATGTTACGTAGAGGAGCAAACAGCATTACTAAATGGTGGTTGAATTACTACCTCAGTGTTCTACCAGCATACTCACTGGTTCTTGAAGGAGTTGCTGCCCAACTCATGCACA
>NW_008663726.1:0-1093 GCF_000695815.1 Acanthisitta chloris
GTACTTGGTACTAAGGTGGAATAACTAGATGCCAAAAGGTTTTGGCTAGCTGCTGCTCTGCTGGCCTAAACTCCTGCATCAGCTCAGATGTTGCCAGGGTAGTTCATGGAAGTTCACGTAGCTTTTTGGACATTCACCTGATGAAAGTGAACTTCATCTAACTTTGCACTGCTACATATGGTAGCTGCCTGATCCCAGAATCCATGACCTTTCTGCCTTGTCTGTAAAGTTCCCATAAACTTTACAGGCATGATCAATGGTGTGTTGTTTTTAAAATCAGAGGGTCTATGTTTGATTTCTCTGGGACTTCAGCAATGAAATGAAGAAGGTTCACACGGGATTTAAAGAAGGAAATCTGGGAGCAGTTGGTGGAAGAATTCCTCACAAACTGGTTAAATGGTCTGGAAAATAAACAAAAGCATAGCAGCGCAGTGAGAAGATGATCAGAGAAGCAGGGTCCTAGGAAGCAGGGAAGCCTCTTGAAGAATGGCTGGGAACATGTTGGTCCTGGAGAGAAGCACAAGGAGGTTGTAGCAGGTCACAAGAGTGTGGGAGAGAACCAGAGTTGTCATATAAGATATGTACCTAAGTTGTTTTGCTGCTAAAGAACACTGAGAGAGTCCCAAGTGGGCGCTTGTCCAGTTTGTATTGTGTCAATTACTGAAAAGATAAGAGCAGATTAGAGTAAACCTGAAGACTGGATAAGAATATCTGGAGAGTCCTGTGAAAAAAATACCTGGAAGAATTGAGTTTGCAGAGTGAACTGGCCTCAGTCTTCAAGCACAAAGAGCAAGGAAGGCAGATCAGGGCAGGAGGTAGTGAGTGCTCAGTCTTGGTGTTTACTGGCCTATGTGTCTTCACTGTGAGCTTCAACTCTAGCATCATAGTGCAGACAGTTATTTAGCCCTGCAGACTTGAGCACTCTGTACTCTCTTCTTTCCTTTTCTGCAGCCTCTGGATGAAATCTCCCCTGCCAGGGATTCCATCATGATTCAACTCCATACAGATGACACCATCAACAAGAAAGGCTTTTATGACTGACAAGGCAAAGCACCAATGGAGATGGAATAAAGAATAAGCATCCCCATGTAAC
>NW_008663727.1:0-1043 GCF_000695815.1 Acanthisitta chloris
AAATGTATATTATATGTAGAAATATACATGTATTTAGTTGATACTAAATATGCCTTTAAATATATATATTTTAGTCGTGCTAAGGCCACTTAGGATCTTGGGTCAAAATTTTCTCTGTTTTCTGACAGGGAATACAAATGATCAAGGCACAAAACTGCAGAAGGACTTGCTGTCATCTCCTATCTGTCCTATATCTTCAGTTCCAAAACCAAAATTGAGACCATGCTTCATTCCCTCCTTTACTTGTTTGACTTTGAACTCAGCTACCACCCCCACACTCATGCAAGAAATTGCAGAAAGCAGTGGGGTATAGACAGCTGAGGAAAGATGTTCTTAATATGTCCTGGTGACACTTCTCCTTATAATCACTGAAGCAGCGACTGGAATCCTCATTCAGCCCTTCTGCAGGGAAGGTCATCCTGGGCGAGAGCAGCCACCCATGAGCTATTGGGTGAAACAGAGATGCCATCATCTTCTTCTTCACCAGTGGGGTGTTGAATCTTTGGGTTTGTTTCCCTCGCTTTTAGCTTCACTTCAACTTCCACCCTCCTACTCCCTTTTTTTTTTTTTTAAATTGGGTGCCAAGCTGAAAACTTTGCTGCTCACACAGACCAAAGGCAGCCGCTAAATGTAATCCATTGAATTGTTTCAGTTCTTTATTAAAAAGTGGGGGTGTGGGTCTGTGTAAACAGTCTTTTGGCTTTTAAGCAGAGGTTTTTTTCTTGCATCAAGCATGTTGCACTGCACCAAGAAGTCTTTACTAATCACGAAAAAAATCAGTAATTCACTGCTATGCTGGTGCGAGAAGATGGGGAGAAGCTGTGATCTGGGGCCAGCCATTGTTTTGGAGCAGAATGCTGAGGTGATTGACAGTTGCAAATTAATGGGAACGATTTTTAGACAGGGCCTGTCACATGAGGGCCTGGCCATCCTGGACATGCTGTCTGTGCTTTAACTTTCTAATTCCATCTGGAGTGTAGACAAAGAGCCCTGGACAAATCCTGCTCTCTGTCCATTTGGCTGTCATCGTTTTGATTAACCTG
>NW_008663727.1:1076-8478 GCF_000695815.1 Acanthisitta chloris
GCAGACATCAGGAAAATAGCTGCCGTAATGGCCCAATGATCTCCACACAAGAAATCCTGGGGCTAATCTGCTTTTTCTCCTATGTCTAATTAAAACCTTCTTCTCTTTTTACAATAAGGTCAGAACATTATTTTTTTCCAGCACAGGTATTATGTAAGTAGGGAGCAGACATGAGAGGAGAAAATAGGGGAAAGGAAAGAGAAAGAAAAGAAAGAAAGAAAGAAAGAAAGAAAGAAAGAAAGAAAGAAAGAAAGAAAGAAAGAAAGAAAGAAAGAAAGAAAGAAAGAAAGAAAGAAAGAAAGAAAGAAAGAAAGAAAGAAAGAAAGAAAGAAAGAAAGAAAGAAAGAAAGAAAGAAAGAAAGAAAGAAAGAAAGAAAGAAAGAAAGAAAGAAAAGAAAGAAAGAAAGAAAAGAAGGAAAGAAAGAAAACAACTTGCCACTTTACTGCCCTGTATCATTGTCTTCTGCTCTTTCTCTAGGACCTGTGGGATCTAAGGCAAGTTTCGCCTGATTAATGAGCTTCATTTACAAATACATGTAAAATGAAATTACCATGTTTCCGTTTTTGTATAGCAGTAATTTTAAATATATTTATATTTTCCATGGTCTGTCTGTTTTCCAGTAGTTCTAAGTGGGCTGGTCAGGCCAAAGATTTGACTTCGAAACTTAGTCCCCCTCAGCCTTTTTCTGACTGAAAATCCTGGGGAATCTTTCTTGGTAACCAGCTGGAGGTTGGGTTTTGCACATGACTTATGCCCCAGTCAATCTGACAGAAAAAAAGAGCATGAGTAGGGACTTAAATGCAATGCATGTCCCCTTCAAGTTCATCATGCAGCCCCCAGGTCACTGTATTTAAAGGTCATGGTTAACATTTGCTTCTCCTGTCCGATATTTTTCAAGCACACAATCCCTCCCTGCTACTCTTAGGAAGTGATTCTATCTACTCCTTGCCTCAGGGCTGGGTGCTGGAAAAGGGCATTTGTTCTTCACCCATGAGACTGGAGGAACCAGCTATTCTAACTGGTTGTTTAACAGTGAAAAAAGCTTATGTCTGCCCATGGGGTCAGCCACACTTCCTTGCTGCCCCCAAGCTTTCACAGTCCCCTTGGGTCTTGCCTGCCACCCTCTGTGACTGAGACAAGAACCAAGACCACCTGGGACATGCTTCTGGCTTGCAGCCAGCTGTGACATCTGTGCTCGTGCGCTAAAAGTCATCAGCCAGAAAATAAAGGGGAAAAGTATAGGTGTACCAGAGTAATGCTGATCAGAGATGTCCCTGCTTTGCTTCTTGCTCTAAATACAGGGAAGAAAAGTTCTATACTCTTTATGGAGGCAGTTTCTGTGTGTTTCCTTCTTTCATCTTCTTTTATTTTCTCTCACGTTCCCATGACTCCTCACTCTTGCTTCAGCCCCAATACAGTAGGTTTTCTGCTGAAGTGTACTGTCATTTACTGAGCCCAGTTACACAGCAGAAAACTGAAATCCCTCTTGTCTTTGGACTGCTTGGACTCATTGTGTGGAATATGCAAGTGGGATTTGGCATTAAGCCAGGAAGAAGAGTAAATTAACATGGTCACTTCAGGTCGTGGTCATAAAAAGCCATAGCTCTTCTGCCGCAGAGTTGTCAAGGCTTTGGCTCCTTTTTACAGGTTTCAGTGGAGCAAAAGTATACAACCAATTTTTAGTGAGTCAGGCAACGAGTGAAATGTTGCAGTGGAAAGCTATGGTCAGTTTTCAGCTGGGGTGAACAGCTGATGACTTTGGGATGATGTCTCAGCCCTAGCTGTTTGTTCTGACAGAGAAACCCAACAACTGAGGAGAAGAAAGGGTCATCAACATTTAATTCTTATTTATCTCTGAATAGAAGAGACACAAGCATGAATGATACATGGGGGTTTTCAACAAAATGATCTTGCAGATAAAATGGTCATACTTGGGAAAGCACATGAAAAAATGAGAGAGCTGAGATTAGGTTTCCAGTTTCTTTGCAAATGAGCAATGTAAATCCCATTTCTGTTTTTTCCCTTTGTGTGGTAAGTATGTTTATTACTCTGTGTAAGGTAAATAGCTGGAAATGTGACCAGAAGTCTTCTCTTGGATCACCTTCCAAAATCTGTTATTTCCTGTCATTTCTTCTGTTTTACTGAAACAAGTGGGCTTAATGAGTGGAGCTAGAGTGACTTGCCTTTTCACAGATAAACATCTCCTGAAGGTCTTGGTTATTGAAATACCCATAGAGCCACAGATTCCTCACTAGTGATGGGTGAGCAGGCTGGGTTGCAGTGAGTATGGGCATCTCCTTGTTGCAAGGTCATGTTTGGTAGGTTATATCACCACTACCCACCCAAGCCTTCATAGAACAATTTCCACTTGGGGTTCAGGATAGATACAAGGGCTATGTTCAGTGATAGGCAGACTGTTATGACTGGAAGGGAAGAAACAGAGATTGCAGCAGTCCAAACCACACTGGGAAGAGCCTGAAGAGAAGAGCTGTTTAAAACACAAAATGTAGGTCACTGTGAAGCAGAGATGTTTCACCTAGGCATGAACTTGAACCAAGCCACAGCTCTGGGCACTCAGCACCTGTGAGGGAAGTTTAGCACCAGATCTGTCTTCCACAGATAACTTTCATGTTTCAGTAATATGCTAAACCAAAACTTTGGATCCAAAGACTCATTCAGACTAAAAAGTATTTGCATTTGTGTCAAGACCATATTCCAGCTCCCTACCAATGCCTCCACCTTGTGTGCTTCCAGTGTCTGTAAAATGCTGCTTCAGAAACCACTGATGAACACTCCTGTGGTTTGGAAGCCTTCATTTCCAGCTCCTAGCTGTAGCACACTGGCCCAGACATAATGTTGACATGTACTTACATGAAGTACACTGAACAATGCCACTTCGTAAAAGTCCCATAAAGGTACAATCTTGTGCTCAGTGGAGATTTTATTTATGGAGACACAGAAAGCTCTGTGTGTGTGTGTGTTATGTATTCTGTAAAAAGTCCATTAGCCAAGGTGTAAGTGAAATGAATCTGACCTGTGTGTCATTAACATGCTGTCTGCAAAGGTGCCACTTCAGAGCATTCCTGACCTCACTCCAAACCCTCAGAGAGATCTGAAAGCAAGAACAGGGTTAGAGGATGATTTTTTTTAGTGAATCAAGCAGTGTTTTGTCTGAGGAGAATAAGGATAGTAAAGAAGAAAAAAATTAAAAAGGCAACCCAGGCCCATGATAAATCTTGATCTTTTTCCAAGTCTTACTGAAAACTTTAGCCAAAAAGTAAGAAACAGTATCTGAAGTGTTTGTGAGAGAAGATGGCTGTGCCAGCAGTCATCCAGCAACATCTGAGAGAAGAGAGAATTTTGTATGTGATTGCCTTAGACTTGTTGTCATTATCAATTAAGCTTATAAAGCTCATTTGATATTCTTGGCCATCCTGCACACTTGCCAAAAAGGCAAGACTTCTCTGCAGCTGTGGCCCTGAAGGTCTCTGAAATATTGTGAGGATGAGAAGGGAATGAATGTAGCCAGAAAGGTGATAGTGGATGGACTGTACTTTTCCTTGAGAAAAAAACCACTTTGGATGGGAGCCCAGAGCTGGCACTGGGTGCACATCATTGTGCGGTGCTTGTCACTTGTCAATCCTCATGCCTCCTGTGAGTGCAACGCAGTCTGGTAATGAACTGATTCTGCTGCATCCTCCTCTCTAGCCAAGGACACACTCCTGTCAGCACTGAAGATGTGCAGAACAGCACTGTTGTGAGTGACTTATGTCTCATTTGCATGCCAAGAGGTTTGACATACCAGGTAGCTATGTTGCCAAGGAAGAAGCAGCAGCTTCAAACCTGACTTTTGCTCTATGATTTCGTTACTTGAGCATTCCTGTGCTTTGAAGGTTCATAGACAGCTCATGCATAGCTGCACTATGCAGTCAGGGTGAGACAAGCTACATGCTCACAACAATGGTTTTGCTTCACATTCTCATCTCCCCTATGCTTCAGTACTCTGCACACTCTTTTAGCAAATATGCTCATGAGGAGTCCAGAGAACTTTCTGCTACCACTGCCAGTCCAGAAGACAGTAAGAGACTCTGGATTAGTATCCTTTATCCACAGGTAGTATTTGATATTACTATTGGATGTCAAAATTTTTGCCTTTTATATAAGAAATTATGAAGGGTGAGCTCCTCAGAAGTTTTCCATTATAACTAACCCTATTTCATACTAATTGAGACTGATCACTATGGATTTAAATGAAAAAAGAAGTGAATACAGCTTCTACCATATTCACAAACCCGATTCCATAAGGACTAGTTCAGACCTTAAGTTACTTGAGACCTCCAGCTTAGCCACTTAAGTGTCACATGTGTCCTAACAGGGTTGGTATGAATCTTTTATAAGAGTTTGACTATATGACTGAGGTCTTGAGTTGCTAGGTTCTGCATTAGCCTCACTCAGACTGCAAAAGAAAGAAAATGATATTTTCAGGGAGAAAAATTAATGTTCTTCTCCATGAATCTCCTGTAGGTGGGTCCACCAGGACTGGGTGCAGCTGCAGCAGGAGGGAAGTAGGTGGGTGGGAGGGATTTTGTGGTGATCCAACTGTCTCTTGAGATGGGATTGGATATTCTTCACCAAGAGAGGCAATTAAAGGCATTCTGTAAATCCACCCCAGAGTAAGCTGAGGGGACTTTTTCTGACATGTTGCTTGGGAAGAGTTACAAGTCTGCTGGCAGAAACTGTTCTGCAAGAACAAGTGGAGAACTCACCTGCACTGGGTAGTAGAAGCTTCTACTTTCTCTGGCATACCTTATGATCTGTCACAGGGACAGATCCTGCCCTAGCAGTAACAAAATACTTGTATGAGGGGAATTTTCAGGCCCATCCTTTGGGAGCTTGCTGGGGACAGAGGGGAGGGCAAGCTCTGCAGGCTTCTTCTAAGTGGTTTCACTATGTTTACACCACTGAGATGTGCAGGGATTTTTTGACACAGAAACTCTGGAGCTAAGGAGTCATTCAGGTTGGTGTGACTACAGTACCTATTTCAGAGGGAAGGTATTAATTGCAGAGAGCCACCATCAGCAGTTTCCAACAAGACTGGAATACTAGCCTCTCCTCCTTTGAGCACAGTGTCTGGCTTCCCACAGAGATGTGCACATCACAGTGCACCTAGGAGTAGGGTGATGTCCTTCCAGGAAGCATCTCTGCAAAGGTCTCATTCCCAAAAGGTGTGGTGAGTGTAACCATATGGTGTTGGAGACTGAAGCTGTGGGAAATTTGGTCTGTTACAGACCTTGCTGGGGAAGTGATACTCACCCCTCAAAACACCTCTGTCCCTCTTTGTTTCCCTCCCTTTTTTTCCCCTGTTAATTATAGGCCCTTGTGAGGCCTGTGCGTATAATTAAAAAACAGAGGCAGGGATGCCCCCTGAATTAATTGATCCTGGATCTTTGTTAATACAAGTCTGATCTTGCATCCATTAAAACATCTGTTCCATTCATACCCAGCCAGCATTTTCAGGGGCTGATCCCAGGAACATGTTCAGGTCAACCTCAGAGTGAGCCTGAGCTGTGAACTCCAGAAACCCTATCCCAGATGCATAGGTCCTAATGTAAAAAATATGTCATGTGTTATCAGCAGGCAGCCTCCTCACTGCTTTTTTAAGGCAACTGGGCAGCAAGAGTAGAGATAAATTCCATGCAGATAAATGTCAGTCACATTTTATAAACAGATAGACGGATTCAGCAATACAAAGGGTCATGCTTTAGAATGTGATTTTTTGAGCATAGGTCTCAACAATAGGATTTTGTGCTTAAATACCTAAGCATTAAATCCCTAGAGAGTTTGTGTTGCAAAGTGAAAGAAAGTGGCATTGTTTAAAAAATGACAATATTAATCAACATCATCCAGTCGCCTTTCCTTCAGACTGACTGCACAAAATGCTGTTCTTCTGAACTCTTTCATGAACAGAAAAGAAATAAAATAAAACTATTCTTTTCCCATATACTTTAGATCAGCACAAACCAGCACTGCTAACACTACTGTCCACCTCTAACATATTGTCCACACCTCTGTCCCATCACCTCTATCCCATGACCTCCTGGTGCTGGTGCAAGCACCTGTGATGCTGTATGGTGATCCAGAAGAGGGAATTGATCTGCATTAAAACTATGATTACCAGAAAAGAATAAAGGTTGTGTTTAGCCATGGTCACTTCCTTAAGTAATTCACCACAGCTTTTCCCTGCCTTGTGAACGTCGCTTCATTATTGAAGCTGTCTGCCTCAGAGCTGTACCAAGGATCACATCAACACAGGGAAGACAGAAAGAATACAGAGATGGTGCATTTGGGCTAGGTAAACTCTTAGCACAGCTGTGGTGACTTCTGTCAATGTGTTGTGTGTGTGCGTGGGCAGCAGTCAGTGCCTCCTGCGCCAAGCACAGCAAAATGCAAGCTTGGTGCTTGTGGATACACATTGTCTTTTTTTTGCTCTCTAGAATGGTTCAATTCTCTTTGTGGAGTTGCCCTCAGCTGGTTTTGAAAACGGAGTCTAATCTCCTAATCCAAGCAGACAGATGAAAAAACTGAGACTCGTTTACATTCAGGAAAGCAGCTCAGTAGTGGAATGGAAACCAGAATCCATGCTGCCAGACTCTGTCCTGTGATTTGATGACCAGATTAATGATCCCCTTCACATGTGCCTGAAAAAGATCTCATACAGATAAACTTCCAGTGCCATTTGGAGGCTAAGGAATTTGTCATTAGAAGCTACCTTGCAGAACTCTGCTGATAATGAGCCAACCTGCACTGGGAACACATCAGTTTAAAGATGATCCTATCCAGTGCTGGAAACCAAAGCACATACAACTTCCCTGCCTTAATTGGTTTGACAGTGTAACATGTGCCATTCATGATTTTAGAAATTTAGCAATGTTTTTCTCATTAAGGAAGACAGTAACTACCATAAAATATCCAAAATCCAACATATTTAAATGTGAAGTAAAGAAAGTTTCTCTTTGAGCTGCTAGTGAAGCATGCATGTGATGAACATCTGCGTGCAAAGAGAAAAAGAAAGGGGATTAATCTGAGGAAAACTAAGTAGTACTTGCCTGCAGGAAAAATGTCCTACCTGAGTGGCTAGCACAGGAAGCAAGAGGTCTGTATGTCTGGGTTATGACCCTCTCTGACACTGATACGTCATGTATAATAGGAAGATCAAATTCTAAGAAGTAACTCCTTAAAAATTATGGTTTCTGCATTCATTATGCATTTCTTTATTTAGAATCTGGTTTCCAAAGATGATGACTATGACTATTTTCTTTAACTCAAATCAAAATGCAAGTAGAAGAGCCTAATCTTCAGCAGCTCTGTGCTTCATCTTGCCTTCCTTTAGGGCTGATGCAG
>NW_008663727.1:8502-90147 GCF_000695815.1 Acanthisitta chloris
ACTCTGTCTCTTTTAGCATAATACCATCAGATTTCTGGAGGAAAAAAGTAATGTTGTCCCTGTACAATTAATGGATGATTGTATTAAAATTTAGTATTAATATTAAGCTGAATGCTTCCCCTCTGTCTTAGATTTTTCCTTCTGAATTCTGTTCCTTGTTTTTGAAACCTTTGATATCAACACAAAACCTCAGGTACACTGAAAATCTTACTTTACTTTGGAAAGTTTATTTCATGCCATGCTTACATTATTGCTTACAATTTCTTTGCAGAGTTTAAAGCACATTACCTTGCTCCTCTTAATGGCAGCATGCAACAGGACAAAAGTAAGTGATTTGCTTATTTGTATTGCACATTATCTTGAAAATAGTTAGGCCACTTTTGAAAAAATCATGTTTTTTCACATCCATGTTAAAATTTCAGTAGACAGGAGCCATTTTGCAGTCTCTCAAATCTCTAAACAACTAAAAGATGAGGATCAGAAACAGCTTGGAACAGAAGCTGAAATAAAATGTAAAGAAACCCAGACTTAAATGAATCTGTGCTTTTTAGCTAAAAAGAAATGTCTTATTTCAGAACTTTCCCCAAACCACTAATGCTTAGAATAACATACTTATCCTCTTTTTGTCCTCACTGTATAATACACTTGCGAGAGGTCTGTGCTGTCTTTTTCATGGTTTTTCTGCCTCTGAACAGAGAATGGGCTGCAGTGTTAGCAGAGGCTCTAAGTGCTGCAGCTACTAAGTCTTGTTTTTTGTTTAAATCATCTGTATTTGTTTATTTCCTTGGAGCTTTTCACTGGAAGAAAGTCACAGTCAGTCAACATGTTCCTACATATGCCAGTTAGGACCCTCAGGTCTACACTTTCTCCTTTCCCTTGCTTTTTTATTTGAACAGATTTTTCTGCCTGGAAGCTTCCTTGTGGGCTTGGGAGGCACATCACACTTTTCTCCATGGGATGTATCCAGTTTGCTGCAGGAGATCTGGATCCTATCTTTATTTCTGCTACTAACCTACTTTGGGCAAGCTGCTTCCTTTCTCTGTGCCTTTGTGCCCTTGCTCACCAACTGAGATTAGAAATGGTTCAGGGCAGAGCATGCCTGTAAAAATTACAATGAGTTTGTGCAATACTTTTAGCACAGCGGGGTCCCTCAGTCCGCTATGTTCTTAAACTGTTGCTAAAGGACAAATGACAGTAAGATTCCTACAGCTGCTTTGGATCCAAATCTCTCATTGACTCTTACATGTCATCCCATATCCTCCTGTAATCCCTTTATCATCTCATTTTGCTCTTTCCTTTTGTCCACACCATCTTATAGAGGCTTTTATATGCTTTCCTTTCCCACAGCTGACTCCCTCAGAATACCTGAACTAATGTTGACACATTTTCACACTAAATAGCTTCCCTAAAAAAATGCAGTGTCACTCTATTGGAAGCCCAAATATGTACCTCCCTATAGCAGGATTGTGGCAGTGAAAAGTAATTCCTATCTTTTTTAACTTTTTTTATAAAGTGAGATTTTTTTCAATGGGTTTATATGCTTTGGTCCAGGCAGGATCACTTTCTGTAGGGAACTCTGCATGGTTCTGGAGCCATTACTACCCCATTTTACATGGGAAATGGGCTCACCAAACAGTTGGTGGGACACAACCTGTCTGATCCCTTGTAACAGGCAGTGGGTCTGGTCTTTTGGAACATGGGTAGTTACAAATCAATGTCTGAACTCCTGCAGAAAGCTGTATTGGTGGCATCTTATCATAAAATCACAGAATGGTTCAGGTTGGAAGGGACCCTAAAATTCATTTCGTTCCAACCCCTCTGTCGTAGATAGGGACACCTTCCATTAGACCAGGTTCTCAATGCCCTATCCAACCTGTACTTGATCTTCCTCAGACAGAGAGCAAGGTCAGGTCACAGCCAGAAAGCAGTTGAGGCCAGGAGGAAGCAAAGAAGGGTTTTAGCACTAGACCTAGACTGGCAACCTGTTGCCTGTCCTTCACTCTGCCCGTATCCTCATGACGCATCGTTTGAAGGAATATGTAGCTAACCTTTGCACATGGTGCTTCAGTTCTCACTTAAATCTGATACTGTTTCATACACTTTCACCCATTTTAGGAGACCTAGAACTGCAATTCCTGGGATTGCCAGGTGAACCAATTTTAAATTAAAGGCACAAAAATGTACTAAGCAAAAGTGACCAAAGATCTTGATTCAAATACTGAGAGTTATTTGTTGATTTTTAATGGACTTTGGATTTTGACCCACTGTCTTTTTTTTGATGTCTATAATAATGTTCCTGCACACACAGTTAATGCAGTTGATTGTTCTTTATATCTAGACTTATTCTGCAAACAATTCAGGGCCTCCTGACAGACAACATGAGTAAAAATTAGCACAAGATTATTGGAGGCACCAAATCACGCCATGGACTTGTTGTTTGGATAATAAAGTTCAGAGGTACAGAGGATAATCTCATCAGAAAGACAGGGTGACCAACTCTCAGTTATCATCCCTCTGTACACTTCCTTTTTAGCTAATTAAACCTTAATTCTTTACAGGAAGTAGTTTCTGCAAATTCTGCAATAACTTGGCTTCATACTATTTAACATATCTCTCTCATTTTTATCTAGAGAAACAGGAAAAGTACAGTTCCAGTATGTAGACCTAAAGCATTGCTTTATCTTTCCATGAGTGTATTAGTTGTTCTCATATGACATAGTACGTGCTCCATTCTCCAAGAATAGAGATTTATTTTTATTTTAAACAACTCTTCTCGGATAAAAATGTGGATGAGCTTTGATGCTGGACAGTTTCACTATACATGCTATTTCCTCTATTTAGTAGGATAGAGAAAGCACTATGACTCTTTAGATTTTGCTTTCACATCATTATTCACTGCTTTCTTTCTTTGAATAACATTATTTCAGTGTTCTCAACTTCAGGCCTTCATAAACCATCACATTCCTTAAAATACCAATAGACCTGGTGTCTTTTTTTGTCTGGTGGCCCTGTCTATTGGATTTATATTTTCAGCTTTTCTTCACAACCACAAAAGGTAGAACCTATTTCTTCTGAAAGAATTAAATGTGGCAGTTTCCTGTAATCATATGACTTCAGGAGGGTTTTAAGGAAAAGTGATCTCTCTCCTAATAAAATCACAAGTGTTGGAAATTCTGTCCCTGCCTTTGACCACTTAATTTTTGTAGCAGGTTTTCACAACACAGTATCAGCATAGCTGACTTCTTTTCAGAAACAAAGTTTAGTTACATGATCAGAATTAAAATCAGAATCAGTCCCTGCTGCTTACCAATTTCTCATGAACCCCAGTTCATGAATACATTTGCAAATAATTGTGTTGACATGAAAAACCATTTATAACAATTCATAAATCCTGCTGGAAAATATCAACTTGCTGCATATGTGAATGTGAGACAAGAACTCCTTTTATAACCTTTGGATTTGTTATTCAATTTTATCTGTCTGCAGTAAAAATCCCCACACTAGTGGTACAGAATAACAAACTAACAAGATCTGCTGATTTGCATACTTTGTCCACATATTTTATTGTCTTCAAAAAAGAAGGTATTTCACACAAGTAAAAGAATTCATTGGAGAGAAAAATACCTGTCAGTGGTACCCCGGTTACCTGTCCTTCACCATCTCCAGGGGCTGATTCAAAACTAATGACAGAAGAGGGATATTTATGGAGAACCATTTGCTTGGGATGAGCAGTACTAGGGTGGGAGCTCTTTGGGGCACAGCTGCTTTCCTGATCCTGATGTCCTACACAGAGTCCTCAGTGAAAAAATGAATGACAGAGAATTTGTATTCAGCTTGTTTGCTTGTTAGCTTTCAATCTCTTGTGCTTTGCTTCTTTAGAGCTATAGTGTGCTTAAGAACTGTGAAAATCTTGAAGGTGAGTATATTATACACCACACCCTGGGTTAAACAGGGAAGGATCTGTTTGGCTCCTGGGAGAAGGTTTGTGTTAACTGTGACTGCTTGCAAAAAGTCAGTATGGAGCTCTAGACTGGCTGTTGGATGGTGGTCCAAGATCCAAGAAATGAGGACAAGGAAGAGATCTGAGCTGAAGGGCTTTCATTTTCCATGAGTTCTTGCAGAGTTTTCTGGAGGTCACTGGGGTTAGAGGTGGATTCTTCACACAACATGGGAATGTCACAGGGAAAGCACAACTACATATGGAGTTCAAAGAGAGACACATACAAAGTTTTGTTAAAACTAATGTTAGATGTTTACTACAACATCAACAGAAATCATGGATGATCTCCTTGTGACTTCACAGGAGATATTACCTGAACTGGACAGTGTGTTCACCTAAGATGTCCCCAAGTTGTAGCTCATGTCTTAAGTTCTAGTTTTATCCTGTTGGTAGGAAACACAAGATGCAGAAAGCACTTCTCTGATATGACATGTATGACAGAAGAGACACAATTTTCACAAAGAAGTTTGCTCAAAACCAAGCAAAACCATCAAGAACTACAATAAATTCTACCTGTGACAAATAAAAAGAAGACTGAATATCATCTAATTCCTCATTTGACCAGTCTGCATATTTGAAAGCGGTGAATTTCTCTAAACAATCGTTAAGATGAAGAAGCTGATGAACTATGTCTTTAAAAATGTCAATATGATAAAGTCATAGATGTGGCCTTCTAGCTGTTTTGTTGCTGCTTTATAGTAGCAATACTCAAGTGGTTGGAATGTTTCATGCAAAGCATAGGCCTGGATCAGACAGTTCAAAGTACAAGCATGACATAATGGCAAATTGAAGGATGACATAGGGAAGTATAGATGCAATGACTTCATTTGAGCCTCATCCATATTCTACAAAAAAAAAATTATTGAGTGGGAACTGGATTATGCTTTTTCATATGTGCACACCGATGAGTCTGTTAAAATCAGCCATAAAAGTTCAGATCTTTCTAATAAAAATTCTATTTTCAAAGCTTTCTGCAAGAGGGACTCCAGATCATATTCATAAACCAGTTGGTTTCCTCTCTGGTCTTTCAACTCTCCATGTGTTTCTCCACCAGTAAACAAAAATTATCTTCCTTGAGGGTCCTGTCCTGGAAGCAGTTGTGGAAGGATATGACTATGACTCTCATTCAGCCACTGGAACAAGATTAGATTAATAATAAAGCAAGTTTATTATGGAATGACTTATCTCTCTTAATAAACACAGGTTATAAACACAGCTTTGGCTCCATTCTATTATTGTACAGAAAAAAAGTCCCATAGTGGTCTAAAAATTAGTAGACTAAAAATGAAGTAAAGATAAGACGTTTTCTTAGGAATTATGAAGGGAAGTAAACAAATGATTCTTACACTATAGACTAAAAATAAAGCTACTGAAAATGTTAACTTTTTTCCATGAAAGATGAAAAATAGATAGGATACAAGACATAATTAGCTTTCATAAGAAATCCTGAAGAAAATATTTTTGTCAAATTTCAGCTGGAAATAATTTGTCATTCTAGTGAAAGAACAGAAAAAATATATCTACTTTTTTTTTTTTTTTGCTCAGGAGTTTATTTTCCTTGGCTTTTGTTTGATTTTTAGTCATCTATAAAATAGGTTATATATTAATTAAAAAAATAATTCTAGTGTCTTTGTTTTGGTGGAAAATACAACTTATCATAAAAAAATAAGGAAAGAGATGTCTTTGGCATCAGTCATTAAATTCAACCTATTACAGTTTTTATTCTGTAGCTCTGCCACCAGGAAAACCTAAGGTCTTGTATGAGAAAAGAAAACTTTACCTTACATTTGCTCACTTTAAATCTAAGGATCAAAAACTATTTGTTTTGTTTATAACTTGTTGATGTTGCTAAGTGGCAGCAAGACTCAAATGGAGTATATGCCAACAATCGTAAGACTTCCAGACTA
This sequence comes from Acanthisitta chloris, assembly GCF_000695815.1. Classification (NCBI taxonomy): domain Eukaryota; kingdom Metazoa; phylum Chordata; class Aves; order Passeriformes; family Acanthisittidae; genus Acanthisitta; species Acanthisitta chloris. Next base: position 14,410 of record NW_008663727.1, read on the forward strand.
AATTATTTCTGTCTATTATTATGCTGCTATTTGACATGAGATAACCAAGATTTGTTTCTGGATGCATGTTACATATATTTTAATATGAGGAGAATTTTGTATGAATATAATAATGATTTTGTTATAATAAAGAGAATTTCATTGTTGTGGCTGAAAACAGCCTCAATACCTCTGGGACTCAGACCTCTCCAATCATAAAATTACTTTAGGATTATCAAACCACTGCCTTACCTTCAATCAAATCAAATATATACATTATTTATCAAAAATTCATGTTCTTCACCTTCCTGCCCCAGAATTAGATAATTCACTGTATGTCTCAGAAAATTACTTACTGTTTTACTATACTGGTATAATTATTGTTATTATATCACATGTGAATTGAGATTTTAAAGTGTCCCACAGAAAAAAAAGATTAATGACTCTCTAATACTAGGTCTGTCTAATTGTTAATAACTTTTTAGACCAAGTACTATTCCAACACTCTTTAATTCTTAATCCATATCTGGCCTGATACAATTAGGACCTGGTGTCACTGAAAAGGGCTGTTTGTCTTGTGTATCCCAGATACCTTGAAGGAGAAATTATTATATAATATGTAAAATGCTATTTCCAGAACCCTTCTTCTCTACTTAAATCTGAAAGGTGGTGTTACAACAGAAAAAAAATCTGACCGATGTCTTATCCATCAAGCAGTTTATCATCCTGAGCAAACTTTCTTCCAATGACACTGCACAATCAGGTGGGGCTGGCAATGAGTTCTCAGACAGACATACATTTGTATGATACAATATACAGCAGAGCCTGTCAAAGGAAAATCATGACTGAGGTTTTTCTTTTTAGTAGATGAAAGTGATTTTTAATCCCCTCTCCGTTATAGTGTGTTCATGAGGTGTGGACCAATAACAGCTCTGAAGTCTTGTGTGCCTCTAAGTGTATGATTTTAAAATTGATGTACAGAGAGTTATGCCAGATCTAGTCCTGTTTTAAAAGTGTTCCTCCCCATGACCTTAAACATTATGATCCATACACAAAAACCTTAATAAATTAAAAAGGCCAAGGTACTAGAAAAGTTGAATGCCATTTCCAGTGCATTTAAAGAATGTAAATAGGAAAATAAGAATAAACCAGAAGATTGAGACTCTTATTCTCTTGGACTACTGAAAGTTTATTCAGCTGTTTCTGATGTCTTTAAACTAATTTCTCCTTCAACCATCTGTTCTGACTTTTTTCCTTCTATGAAAATAGACTTCTCCTAAATGCTACACTTTGGTGAAATACTTATTTTAATGTCTTGTTGATTTCATGCAAAGAAAATGCAGACTTTACATGAAATAAGCATATCAACATATTCCTCCATGGCATATCACTGTTCAAAGGCTTTGGTTTTCTACAACTGTTTTCTTTACCCCTTCAGAGTTGAAAATATTACTCCTCCACAAGCACCATTAAGACCCAAGTGTCAATGAACCAGGCAGTGAAATGACAGTTACTTAAACAGCACATGATTCAAGACAGTTTTAGGAAATTCCTAACACTTTGCGTCCTATTTCTTTCCTGGACACAAAGGGACAGATTGTGCCTGACCTTGGGGGATGCACAAGAGGCCAGGTGGGAGGAGGGGAAGGCCAACAGGCACATGGTGCTTTCCCTTTTGCTTTTCCTTCTCTTCCATGTGCATTATTCCCTTGCTGAGCAGCTGGGTACAATCTCTTTTCTTCGGCTGTGAACACAAAGACAGTCTGCAAAAAGTAGTGCAAGTTTTGCCACTGAATACGTTAGGTCCCTATTGCCTCTTAAACACAGAGACAGTAGGAAGATAAGGAAAAATTCATTGATGAATCTACAGTGTTGAGCTTCCTTCTGATACATCCTAGATATCTCTGCTATCTTTCAGCTCTCCATGAATTGTCTTCATGAGATGCCTGGACTGCAGAACTCAACCTATGAAGAATTGCACAGTCTGGGCAAAACTCTTTTACCATGAGGAATAAAGAGAAGCTGTCTCTTAGGCTGGTGACTAGGAAATTCAGGAGAATGGGGAGGCCCATTTTAAGGTTTTCTACATAATACGAAGGAAGAACATCTGATACCCTCCACCTGTGCCTTACTTTTGGGAGGAATTGGCTAAATCCAAAGTGTATCCTTTACCTCATTTTTCAGCTATTAAAGTTCCCATTAATTTCAAATAAAAAAAAATCCCAATTATTCCATAAATTTTTTTAAGATAGATATTTTCCTTTCTGGTGTGGCTTTGGCAAGATACACAGTTAAAGAATAAAATCCTGCCCACTATTAGTCAATTGCACTCAAAACCTTTAGATTCCTCAGTGCTCCATTTTAGTTCAGAAATTATGAAGACAGGACAATTTGCAACAGGTGTTTAATCTGGGCTTGCAATGTTCTCTTGCTGCAATTTGAGCCCTAAAGACATGGATTGCAGTATTTTCTTATGCAATACACACCAGTTTTCTGTTGCTCATTAATTCATTGCAGCTGAATCAGAGTCTAGTGGAGATTGGACCACCAATACTAAGGATGTGAATGGTGGTAAAAAATTATTTACTTCCAGGCATAAATCAGTTTCCTAATACATTGTGTAAGTTTCTGCTGTGAGCACTACATACAGGATACACTTGAAGTTTATGTAAAACCACAACTGATACAAAACTTGTATCACTTGTTAAACTTTTGTGTTTGTCTAATAGGCACCTGCTTAATGTTTTCTTTGCAAGGTTTGTTCTCTTTTATGCCTAGAGGCTCTTTCCATCCGCCTGATTTTCTGGCTCGTCTGTAGTGCCAGACAAGTGGCATGTTAATGGCAACTTGTCCAAGTAGTACGTATGTAGTGAATACATCATACATATAAAGAGGAGAACCTCAGTTTTCAGTATATGATATAAGGGCTTCATCCTCCTTCATGCCTACCTGTGGGAGCTGTGAGGATGCTGGCTTTTTCTTTTCACACCTGATAGAGCGTGGCTTGAGCCCCCTTGCTTGAGCTAAGGTGTTGGTGCCACAACAGCTGCAAGGTCCACCATGGGGACATCAGTGTAAGGCACCTTCATGGTGATTTCACTCCATGGGGAGACTGTCAGTTGTGGAGTTCCCTCTTTTCTGTGCACGGAGACTAAAGGTGAGTAAAGAGAGAGTTACTTTAGGAATGATTGGGTATCTGGCAGTTCATCCTTAGATTGCTAAGTGCTGGGACAGAGCTTGTCTCTGGTTCTGCCTGTCAGTGGTGATTTGAGTCTTAAAAGGAAACTCAGTCCTGAGATAATGGGGGTTTGTCTTCTTCCCTGCTCAGACAAATGCAGGTGGTGTGAATTTAACAGTCAGTAAGTAGACTGATTCCTACCCAAGATATTTTCTTTTGCTATGGGAATGCTAGGCAGCTATTGTGAAAATGGTCAGGTCTCCCCTGATTGGCCATAAGCCAGTCCAAAATACATGCAGAAAAGTCTTTGATGATTTAATGTATGGGAAAGGACTTTAAGCCTTAGAATTTGCTATGAATTCACTCTGCCTTGAAGGTCCAGTAATGAAAGGGGAATGTGCTTTGATTTAAACACTGGCTTTAAAACACTCAGCTTTGTATTTAGATGTAATTAGGACCACAGCATGCTCCCCAACCAGTTTTCTCTGTAATTATTATCCTAAACACAGGACTCTCTGGCCTTTTGTTCAAGCACTGCTGATATGATTTCCAGGATGCTGCAGGTGTGCACCTTCCTCAGCAGCAGCTGATAACTATGTACATTTGCTCTGCTACATCACCATTTTCAAAACTGTCTTCTTTTCTGCATATTTAGTATTAGGTAATTTTTGTTTTAGTTTCTCTTATGGAAAATGAAGTCAAACATTTTCACCTGGTCAAACATGTTGAAGCCTACAGCTGAATTAGCCTTCATGCTCCTGATAGTCCACTGAATTGCCTAAGTAAGGATTTGAATTAAATGTCTTCTTTTTTCCCACACAGGCTTGATAACATTGGCCTAATTGCTTATCTAAAACAAATAGCTCTAAGATACTGATCCCCATACCCCAAGACTCTTATCAGTCTCCCTGAAGTAATACTCCAGTCATCACACTTGTAGCTGAGAGATTAATAATGAATGAGCATTCTGAAGGAAAAAAGCAATTGTTCACACTCCAGCTTGGCCTTACTTATGACTTGCTTATGACTGTAGGTAAAATACTTGACAACTCTTAAGTGGCTGAAAGCCCAGATAAGTTTTAATCTAAAGCATTATTAATTGAGACAGTTCTCTCTAATGTATACAATGAAGAATAATAGTGAATCACAGCTTTGAGCACAGTCATGTCAGGTGACTGGAGTGCTGGTGTTGCTGAATGGTGAGTCCTGGAGGACTGCGGTGAAGCTTCAAGGCAGGTCATCAGAGAGAAATAGGAAACGAAAAGATGAAGGAAAGACAGAGAGAATAGATATGATAGTGCCAGAGCTGCTGACAAGAAGTGGTCTACTGTCTCACTGGTTGCAAGGAAAGAGGAAACTATTGCCTTGTGGCACACCACAGAATTTCATACAACTGTTTGGGCTCCATGCAGGTCTTATCAAGCCACACAGACTCGCTCATAGCTGTTTCAATGAAAGTACTCCTTTCATGTATCTTCCCCTCACAGAAATAAGGCCTTCTTAGGTATGTCCGTATGAGGCCGACCAGTGCTGTTAAGGATTCCTGTGCAACAACAGAAATATCTGTATAGGGCAGCACAGAGATACTGACTTGGACTTGGAAGGTGTGTTCCCATGTCAGAACAACATTGCCGCCCTTGGGGAATATATTCTTGCTACTCTTTGTCTATCCTGTTTCCAGATCTCTGAATAGTACTGCCTTGTAGCATGTACACAAATGTCTGTGTTACTACTACAGTCCCTGAATTGTGTTTCTTACAGCTTTTCCCAGAAAAGCAAATGGTACAACCTGGCTTTCCACTGATCATCAGACACCACATGTTGTGAAATATGGCTTACTGTTAAGAATAATGTGCTGAGATGTTGACATCCATACAACATTGGGCTACATTCAGAGTTTCATAAATCTGAGTAATTCTATTGACGTTGGTGGAATACCTTATGGTTAAACAGCGAGATCAGACTGTGGACTCTTCCTAAGTGGTTCTTAAAAAACCAAAAACTGTTCCATGTTTGTAATACTTCATCAGCATCAGTGAGTGAGCATGGGTTACAGCTCATATGATCCAAATGGCCTTTTTACAATTCATCTCACCTGTTAATCAACACTTGCATGATTGTTCCTCCATGATTCTGTTTCATAATTTCCATACCATTCATTGTGATTGTGTCTTAAAGGGTTGATATTCTGGGCTGAGGTAGCCTCCAAACATCACACTCTGCTGAAGATGGTTGCTTTTCCCAGGAGCTTGGATCTAGCATCCATTCTTGAGACTTCTCTCTCTTTTCATCTTTCATTCAATTTACCAGTTGTAGCATCATTGTCTGCCATAAAATCAAGATCTCTTTGAAATTCACAGGGCACTATGGCTGTATCTGTGGTAATTTTTAACTGTACTCACGAGTACTCCAGGCCTTGCATGACCAACATCTTTTAAGGGGGACAGTATAAAAACTTTTCTAGACTACGTTTCCTCATTTCATTTGTGACTAATAACAGCGCTGTCTGGGAGGCATATTAGCAGATTCTAGCTGGAGGATTACATTGCTGCTACAAGACAACAGCAGTCTCCACATATTTTGGAGGCTTGTCTCCACATTTTGTGGTTGAGACTAGCCCCAGCAGAAGTGTCCTTGGCTTCACCATGGGCAAGATTTCCATCAGTCAACTTCTGACCTGAACCCAGAGGGACAGAAGGGATCCTCTGTCCAGTAGGAAGACATATAACTTTCTCTGAGAATCTGGTTCCTGGCTTTCAGCTACTCTGTCTGATGAATTATGCACCGCGGTTTTCTAATGCAGACTGCTGTTCCCCCAGGAGTGGAACAGAGACTACTCATTTAACACAGGACTTGAGATTCGGCTGAAAACCTGGATCCCAGAGGAACAAAGCCTGTACTCTATTCAACACGTCACTCAGCCTCTTCCCACATGCTATATTGTTACAGCATGAGCACTGCGGCTGCAGTCTTCAATTTCTCAGTAAAACAAGACCCAACCCTGTCGTGTGGCAGAGGAATGTCAATCTATTTTGATGTTAAAAACCAAAAAGTCACGGATGAAAGAACATGTCAAGATTTACGGTCCCGCTTTTAATTTATCTCAAGGTGCTGATTACTAACAGTGCTAAATCACATTCTGTGGCTTGTCTGGACAGAGAACACCTGGGCAAGACAACCTTGATCTGCAGCATGGATGGGCAGGGCAGGAGGACTCAGTAGCCCTGCAGATGGTTGCACCCAAGCTGCTGCTGGGGGAGTTGGTGGCCCAGTTATCAGCAGGCTCTTATCCCACAGTGACACAGATATAGTAATGACCTGATAGCATGATCACTGACCTTTGTTTTAAAAACACAGATACTTTAAAAATACAAAGCTGCAGACAGCCTGCAAAAGCTGTCTGCATCCCAGAACAATGCTATTGCACAATAGCAATCCCATTTTGTTTAAAGCAAACAAACAAAAATTTCTAACCCAGTTACTCAACAACTCAGGGGAGTGCCAAATAGTTTTTGGGGAAAAAGAATACATTTTAGGCTGGAGCAAAGGGACCTACCTAAATGTTGCTTGCTCCTGTGGTTACTGTGTGTGCCTATTTCTGATGTTATATATACCCATGACAGTGTGCTGGCTGCTTAGTGGGGCCACACCACTATGAAAGCAGCGTGAGACAGAGGAGAGAGAGGCTCTGAGTGGTGTCCATATTTCTCAGTACCAGCCTGGTATGGAGTGGTGCTCAGCCTAGGAACTGTCTTCAAATGCTGAGAATATTTGGATTGACATCCCTATTCTCCTGTAGTCTGTTGAGACATCCCTCTCTGGAAATCAGCAGTGCACTTACCAAGTCTGAGAGTTCCTTCGTGAGCCTTAGTCTTCAGCTGTTGCCCTTGGATGCTGCAGAACTGTGTTATTTGAGTGAGCAATTCAAGGAAACTGAGAAGAAACCAAAGATGGTGCTAGTGCTAAAATGAACTTTTGTAGTGTTGGACACAGAATGTAAATGTATCTAATAAGCTATAACCTTTTTTCTTCATCTTTATGGGTCAGTTCTTTCACTCCTAGAAGTCAAAGCAAGGATAGTTATTACTTTTGCTATCTAGAGGAGGCTTCTACCATAACATTCATTCAGGTTTTAAATTTGAACATGGAAAGTGGAGAGCCAGTTCAGACTGGTGGCCCAGATTAATCCCTTACAGTAAGCAGTAGAAGGCAGATGCTTCCCAGCTGAGCCCAAACTTTCCCAAAGTGGAGGGAATCCAGCATCCAGCTTCATCACAAACCATCAATATTGCTCCTCCAAGCAACTTTTGTCAAGCTTTACCTCCTAGTCAGCCTCTGAAAGTCACATTGACAAAGCACACAATGTGACAAACCCATGACAGGCAGTTTGACCAAGGAAATTGCTGTGGGCTTGAATTCTCACAGGGTGACTCTTCATATGTTTGTTTGTAAGCTTTCTCACCTTAGCTAGCTCCCCACTAAATTTTAGAGACTCAAAGAGAATTTTTTAGCAGAGAACCTTTTGAAACTGATTATGTATGTAAAAAGGATACCTCCCTTTTGATTCACTTGCTCTCCAACAGCTGCATCATCAAAGAAGCAGAATTTCAGAGGTTTTCATTCCCTGCTTTGACCTTGCAAGCCAGTCTTTTGATCTTTCAATGCAGTAAACTGAAAAGGAGACATGAATGACATATCTGTTCATTCACATAACGAAATACTTCTGAATTAGAAGATATCCTAAATTAAGCTATTAAGAACTGGAAGTATTTTTCCACCAGTGCTCACTGTGGTATCAGAATTTGAAAGACCTGTATACAAATAAATCAACCAGAAAGATATCCATTTTACTGTCTTTCTTGCTTAAATACACCAGACAACCTCATTCCCCAGGAAAGATAGAATTTTGACTTACTTTTAAAACAAAGATGAGGTTTTATACATTCTTTCATAATTTATATTTTCTTTGTCTTTTGCCAAGTAAGAATTCCAGTGACAGTTTTTTCCCAGCAGGACCTCTAATCTGATGATGTGTCCTCAAAACAGGGAAATCATGCCACAAAACACTGGTAATGTTTAAACAGAAAAATACTTGGGACCCATTTGAGCTATGTTGATATATACAATTTGTAAGAATTTCATAGTCTAAATATCTCAAAGAAAAAGCATTTTTGTGGTATTTCCATTGGAAGAAGCTCAGCAACAAATAATGTGGCAATATTCCTAGCTGCAATAGTGCAAGGAGACATTTGCACTCTTTGGGCTAAAAAGTCTTTCTGGAATTTTGTTCTGTTGAAAAGCAGTAGGTGGGAACATTTTAATGGGAGATGTGGGAATTTCTTCATAGTCAGTTTTCAGGGGCAAAACTTTCCCTAAAAAATAAATGGGTTAAAATTTGGTCTTACAGGCTTCTCTGCAAGGCTGTAATGCCTACAGTGTAGGCCACATCTTCCTCTCTCCAAGGGGTGTGTTACTTTTAAATGAGGTCTCTAAATGCTTGGTATTTCCCATCAAATGCACTCAAAGCAGATATGAAAACACTCAAGGAGCCACTCTCAACATCACAAAAACTCTTACAAAAATACTACAGAAATCATTATCAATAATGTACAAAACCTATATAGAAATATTTAGACCCATTTCAGAATGTTCTCAGCAGCATGTTTGACCTGAACCAGTCTTCCCTGGGACTATGTGCAATGACATTGTGCAGGACCATCTTATGTGCAACTGAATATTAGATGTGAGTGTATAAAGATGCTCTTCTGAAAACCTGAGCCCTAATGTTAGTTTAAACACATCTCAAACATGCCACCAAAACATCTTGCACCTCCTGCAGATAAACAGTGTACCATTTTCCATGCCTGCCATGTCTGCTCTATATTTTTATGACCTCCTCTCTTTCCTGTGCATTGCTGCAGTCCCTTTATGATCTCTTGTATGTGTAGACAAGCCATCCAGCCTTTACAGACTCTGAGAATTACCCAAGGGACAACCTCTGAGTTGCCCTCTTGTCTCCAAGCCTTGGCTGTGCAGGACAGTGTTCACGGTGTCTGCAGCCTGCAGCTATGTCCAGAATGTTCTTGCAGGCAAGGTTCAAGACTCTTTCATGGATCAAACTACCTTGGTAACTGATTTGTCCCTGAGACATACTGAATTATTATCCACCATTAGGCATGCTAGCTACCTCTCTTCTGCTGTAAATAGCAGAAAATCATTCCTTTCTATGGGTCCTAACACGTGAGGCTGGAAAGAAGACAACTAAACTGGTCAGAGTCAAGTAAGACTTACTGGGTTTACAAGTTAAGCAAGGTTGTTCATAATCTATAATTGTGGTGTTGTTTAAGGAATTGCTAGCACATAATTTTATAAAACCAATATATTCAAACTATTATATGCAAATTTCCAGAGGAATCTATGCTACTATAGAAGCAGTATTTTTTTAACTTGCTCGACTGAGGAACAATAATTTCCACTTTAGGAATTAGATGTCTCACATTTTTCTAGAGGCTTCCACACTTAAGCTCCTTATTTGAAGTTATATACCTGGTCCTGCTTTGTACTTTGCATTGTGGCTTTCAGCATCTGAGAGCTCAGTTTGTCTTTGTAGACTTGGTCTTGGGCACATTGAGGCTAATGGTGAAGCTTATATTAATAGAAATGGGGAAAGATCAGACTTTGAGCCAGAAAGACATGCACACACAGTGTCTTTCTCTCTCTTCATTTCTGATGCAGTTCCTGTGGCTGAGGTGAAAATTTTTGGTTCTATTTGGGGGTTTTTAATCATAAATTTCCAAGGTGTAGTTTGGGCTGACTCCTCTCAAGTATATTTTCAACAAGCAGTATTGATAAGTATCATTTGCTGGTGCTTACAATGTACTGTTTGTCTACAAAGCATCAATAATATAGTCTATGCCTATCTGACAGTGAAAGCTTTGGCTGAACACTAATGAAGGGCTAACTGTGAGAAACTCCTTGGAAGGAAGGGCTGGAATGAAGAAAATGTCATTTGACACAAAAGAAAAAGCAAAAAGACACAGCTCTTATAGGGAAAATAGTACAGCCAGGAAAGAAAACTATGGATGCTCAGGTATTGCATTAGCCAGGGAATCAGAAAATGTGAAGAAGTTTTTATAAGAAGATCACATGTGACACAGGAATTTACCAGAATCGGCAGGAGGTTTTTGAAAAAGAGAAGTGACAAGGGCTTCATTTGTGTGAGAGTAAATTGGATTTAGTAGCATTTTCATACACCAGAGGAAAGCACAATGAGATGCAAAGGTCAAAATGGCAGAGGTTGGAGTTGCTGAGGCACAAGATTATCAAGGCATGTGCAATGAAGTTGTGAATAAAGTAGAATATTATAATTTATCAGATATTTCAGAGTTATGAAAGAGCAATAGATTTCTATGCCAGTTGATTAAAAAGGAAGAAATAAATAAAAATAAATCTTAAATAAGGTATTAATGGCTTGTCTGCCCAAGGATGGTTTGGAAAACAAAGGTGAATTTAGCAAATGGATGAACTCAACACAATGAGAGCTTGTCTGTGGTAGTGCTCATTTAGAAATAGAACAGCTTTGGTTTTCATATGTTTAAACAGCTTCCAGATGGAGAAAAAAGAATGTTCTTTGGCCATAAAGTGGCAAGGGTCTTACATTCCCCGATTGCCTGTGAACAACCTAAACCAGTTGTCTAGTCCTCCAGAGAGGTGAAGTAGAGAGATGTACCATTAGAGTATGTGTGCCTGTATGCCCCTTGTCCCCATCAGGGCTCCAGTTTGTTTTATACAGGTAGCACAAACAAGATTCTACCCTTCACTCTGCAGGACACATGAGATACATATGCTGACAGCACTGATTGAGGCAGATTCCCTATCCCATCTGAAAAGCAACTAGAGGATTAAACATGTTAACACCGGCTCTTTTAAGTGTGACTCAGGAGAGTCTTTTGTTTGCTCAAGCCTGGGGCACTGGGAGGGAACATCTTCAATATCAGAATTGCTCCTTATAAGAGTAGGGGATATCTTGAAATTTTTTGAAACGTGTGAAGCCAGGAGAAAGGTTTTGAGCACACCCACTACACCTACTGTAAGTCACAAAATCTGACTCAGTTCAGTTTATATTTTCTGCTTCTTAACTTTCTCTTGAAGAGTTTTCTTTGGTCTTGTTCAATTAAAGCCTACACTAAATTCCAAAACCAAGGCACTACGTATAAATGCCTGGTTGATGACACTGGTTCATCTGAGTCTGAACAACATCACTCTTGGAGATCTGCTAAGTGATTATACTGTTGCAAACATAAACAACACTGGAGGCTACCCTAGCATGCTGTGCAGAGAGAGCTAAGACACACAGCCCACACAGCTGAGAGCAGTTGCTTTCCTAGGAGGTGATTAATGTAAACTCAGAGTCACACAGAGTTAATAAGAATGATGAGCCTTTGCTACAACAGTTAAAGGAAAGCCTTAGAAGGTAGATTTTACAAGGAACAGCGAGGACTCTATTTCCCAATCAGTCGGCATATGCCACTCTCTGTGTCAGGAAGTTTTTTTAATCAAAATGTTTCATGACATGAAAAATTTCAGCCCAAACTTCTTAATAAGTCGTCATCCCTTCCAAGTCCAGAGAGTGCTTTATGGTTTACTTGACACTTTGAAATTATGTTTCTTTGGCACAGAAAAGCAGAGACAAGAGAGGGGAAAATTGGAAGGGGCTTGGACAGTCACTCTTAGTTTGGGTGTAGACAATTTGTTCAGTAATGTTCAAAACCTGGCTGTAAAGAACAAACATTAGGTCATTTAGACTGAATGCCAGAACTTAACCTATGATACTGCTAAGCTTGACCTATGCAAAATGCCAAGGATCCCATTTTTTAAAACATACACTGCATGGGAACTGAGAAAAAGTACAGCTTGACTTAACTGCAGCATGCTTGCCCATCCAAAATGAAGCCAAACATTAAAAGTTGTTTGAATATAACTTTCCGTACCTTAATTTTCAATTTGGACTGCAACTGAGGGACTCAGTCATGATAAATTAAATGCTCTGTGCGGTTCCTATCTATCTGGTGTCCTTCTTTCAACAACTTGTCTGTGACAAAACTAGTTTTCTGGAAATTATTCACAAGTCATTTAAAAAACTAGTTGTTATTCTTTACTTTGTCCATAAAAATTTCCCTTCAAATGTTTATTTTTTTCTCAAAAGATTTATTATTAAAAAGATGTAAATAAAATAGATAGACACAAGTTTTTTCTTTTCTCGCTATTGTATGATCTTGTAATTTAGATACCAGGCTAATGGGTCTCAAGGGCATAGAGACACTATTTCTGGGAATTTTAAATTCTTGTACAGTTGTTGAGCTAATTATCAGATTGCTGAGTTACTGAAGACTCATTCTAGCCTCTGTTGATTTACATTTGTAACATGATTGTTAGAAAATAATAGTGATGTTTTCAGATAACTTCAGCCTGTCACTGTGAATCAGACAATCTAGTTGTCAAAAGGACCTGATAAGCTTGTAATAGAACACTTGAGAGGCATCTGGAATGACTGTCAGGGATAGGTGAGGAAGGGATGAAGCTACTCACCTTTCCCAGACTTCACTGGAGGTGGGTTTTGGATAAGACTGAAGTATTTGAAGATTAGTAGGGGAAGGGTGTTTCCCTTCACTTTGCCCCATTCAGACTGTGAAGATTACCTACAGGTTCTTCAGAGAAGCTGTGTGGTCACTCACTTAGCCATGGGTGTCAGCTGTTGGGGAGGGGACATGCTTATCTGGGGTAGCGACTTTCCTTGGAGAGGCAACAGCTCCCCCAAGCCTCCCAGACACCTCCTGAGCTGGTGAACATCAGTGTCTGGAACCTCTGCACTTCCTGGATAGAAAGGAAAGGATGTAGCCCACCCAGCACCACCGCAGCACCAGCATCTTTGCCTGCAGGAAACTCCTGGCTATGACACCAGGTGGGGGTCATGGGGACTCGTACCTGAAATCTGAAGGTCTGTTAGTAGGAACTGGCAGTGAATGCTGACAACTTGTGGTGATGATTCTCCATAACTTTCCAATCTGGGGTCTAGTATATATTCAACTATAAATCTTCATGGATAGTTTTTGTGGTTGTTGTTGGTTTTGGGGTTTTTTTTTTTGTTTGGGTTTTTTTTTTTATTTCATATGAATTTTCATCACACAAATTATATGGCCCAAGATGATTGGTGCTAAACAAAGAACAAACTATAATGTGTTATATTGCAATTTAGAAGTGAGACCTCTTATACTGAAAAAGTGACAGACTGACAAAACTTCCTCCAAACTCTTTTGGCCAATTTAACAATTTTTTTTCAGTTTAACACATTTCTTCCCTCTAGCACAGGCACCAAAATCCTTTGAATGTTTTTCCTGGTGTGATGTCTTCTTGACAGCTGTGCTCAGGGAAGCTAGAAAGATCAGAATTACACTATTAGACATTCTCAAGGGTGTTACTTCTATTTTCATTTCATTTTGTTAATTCCTGACAGTTTCAATAATGTACTGAAATGAGTCCCATCAAAATAATGTTGGACACCTGGGAAAAGAAAAAAAGCACAGATCTGACTTCCATCAGTGACTGCATACATGTTTTTAAAACTACTTTTGAGTGATGGTGTAGTCAGTAATGCACTGTGCAAATTTGGTACATCCACCACACAACATAATGTAGCAATCAGCATTTAGGAATTTAAACTACACAGAGAGTTCTTCATCTCTTTCAGAAGTAATTTTCTTCTTTCAGTGAGATTGTGAAAGAAACAACCATATCCTGAGGGTTTTGTTTAATCCAAATATATTTTGAGGCTCTATATAATACTCTTCTCTTTCAAGTATTTTGGGAATAATAAATATCTTTAAAAACCTCCTCTCCATAACATCGATACAGTGTCATGTGTGCATGTTAAGCCAGATAACAGATACATAGTAAAAGAGACCTTGTGCTCAACTCTAATCCTTTGGAACAGCAAATGTGGGAAATAGTTTTTATTGTGACTAAACACTGAGATAAAATTATTTAGTTTAATATGTGGGATCAGGTTATGATTCAATGTAACTAATTTAATAAATTTTACAACTTTTTTTTTATTAGGACATATCTAAGATGCCTCAGAAAACAGTAATTGCTAAAAAGTACATTTTTCAATTACTGGTTTTCCACAGGAAGTAGAAATGCAATTTGGGTCTCTGAAGACTTCTTGGCAACTCCTGAGAAGATAACTATTAAGAAAGAAAGTATTAATAAGTGGCAAGATGAAAATATATATACAGACATAGAAATGTTATAGATCATTTTATGTATATGTGAAGTTAATATAAAGAATTATTAGCTCCATAGTATGTACTTCTACAGACTTTTGATTTACAAAACCCACACTAAAAGCACTTCATTCAAATGTAGTTGAAATCCCTGAATCATAAAAGTTTAGATAAGGCTTTTGACATAACTGGAGAGAAAACCCTTCACATAATTTTGTGCAGTGTCTGGGATAGTCTTAGAACAGTTCGGGGATTGAATACAAATTGCTCCCCTTTGCTTAGTCTCGGCCATGCCGTTGGGACGGTCCTGAGTCCGCAAGAGGTAATGGGCATTTTCCTCATAACTGCAGACTTCTTGGCTGGGAGGTCCCTGCCAACCCGAAGCTCCTCTGCCACTGGGGATTTCCTCCTGGCATAGAGTGACAGGGCATGGGATGCACAGCCCTTCAGGCAGAGCAGGGCAGGGCTGCACTGCGTGGAGAGCAGGAACAGGCTGCTGGCCACCAAGCCTGGGAAATCCAGCACACTTTCCCCAGGATGTTGCGGCTCCCTGTCACTGGTTACCTGCAGCTGTGATTCATTGGTGCTGGCTTGCTCCAAGCTTGCACAGCCTATGTGCCATGGCATGCAATCCATTCTCCTTTTCCTGTTTCTGGGAGGTTTTTGACATCTGAAAGCTTCCAGTTTTGTTACTGGAGAGCCCCAGCTGATTTCCTCCTTCATGCATGTTCCCTGTACTGTTCTGTGTCTTGTTTCACAGTTGCATTGTGTTTATTTGAAATCAGGGCTTTTATACCCATTTTTTATGGTTCATTTCTTCCTCTTTCATTTGCAGTTACAGAAACTGTTCTTAAGAATAATCCCAATGTCCATCTATTTAAAAGGCATGAGTTTCAAAAGTCTTCCCAATATTTCTGAAACCAAGGGTTTTCTTGTACCTCATGACTCCAGACAAACAAGTGCACAGGTATAGATATTCTTTTTAAAACCTAATGCAAACTGATTTTCTGTCACATATGGGGGCTGTGCCCCATGATGCTATTTAAAATTGACCTTGTGAGTGGGGAGGTAGGGGTGTTTTTTCTCGCAAAGATTTATCTCCATGTTTGTTCCCAGGGTTTTGTGGAGCTGTCTGTCTAGAATTTCCACATTATAAATGGCTCTTGTTTTGGTAAAGTTTGAATTATTTTCATTAGCTGGTCACCTGGGGCCTGACCAGAGTCAGGCTAAAAACTTCAGACAAGCACTACAGCTTTTGCAATCAGTCTCAGTCTCTCTCTCCTGTCATCCCCAAGGAAATGAAAGGCAGAAACGTTTATGCTTCAGGTTAATGTTTTAGAAGTGTTTGAGGCAGGAAGCAAATGGACTTATTCATAAGTTCCTTGAGGATGTTTTTTTTCAGTCATGAGGACTGAAGATTTCCTGAATAAAGGCCAGTCAGCAAGAAGTGACCAGGGGCAGGGTCTGCCTTTGTGATGAGCTTCAAGGCCTGAGTAGCTGGAGGGGACTTGCCTTTGAGAGTCCTTCAGACAGCCCATGCCTAACTTTGACATAGACTTTGGAAAATAAAACTTGGAGGCAACTCATATAAGTCTCACAATAAAAATATGAGACTGAGACATAGCAAGTATAGGTTATTAGGAGAAACTGGAAATATCTAGAGCTGTATAAAACTCTTCCTACAGAAGTGAAAGAGCTGGAAGAAGCCTCACACTTACCTAAGAATGAACCACATAAATTTTTTTCTTGCATAAATAAGGATCCTTCTGGAGGGTGCCTGATTTTGAATCTCACATCACACATCAATATTCCTATCTTAAGTGTCCAGTTTGCTCACTATTGTTTTCTATGAGAAAACAAAACATTTCTTCTTTCTGTATCCTTGACAGTGATTACACTGACAGAGAAAACACTGAGCATAAGTCAGAAGTGACCACTTGAGGACAGTTGAAAATTTGCAACAGCTATCCAGTGATAAGTTAGGTGTTGTAGCTTTAGAGTCACTTCAATTTGGCTAATATTGCACTGTGATTTTCAGAAGCAAATGCAAAACCTGACACTCCAATGGCCTAGTAAAGGTGCTGTTAAAACTTCTTTCCACTAATGATCTACAAGGCAGGGTTTGCATTTTCAGAGGAACAGAATATTAATTATATTGACTGCAGTTTATTGTCCTGGGAGTAGAACATTATGGCAAATGGGATAGGTTAGCAATAAGAAACATGTTTTATTTCTGATTGCATGCATAGTTTGGTCTATTCCCCCTCTTTCTTTTCCTATTATTCTGACCATGTGTTGGTCTTGAAGATTCTAATTCTGTAAGATATTTTGATGTATCTCTTGTTAAGTGAAGTAAGAGTCAGGAAAGTAAGGTCAAAACAAAGTTCTACACATTTTTTAGTTTTTTTGCTATATCTGTTTTCAGGTATAATGATCCCTCTCAATTTCTACAACAAGCCTTCATTAAAATTAGAGTTGAATTGAAATTTCTAACAAAAAATAGTGGTTCATGACTGCTTTCTTATTCTGTGTCTAGTGTGTGCCAAAGCCAAATGTAGGAGTGCAATATGTAGGGTACATATTGCATGAGGAGCCCATATGAGGGAGCCCTGCAGCTTTCTCAGAAACCATTTTGTCACTACTTTCCTTGGAAACTATTCTTTTTTACATGTTTACCCCTCACAATATTTTGTGGGTTGACCTCTGATGTCTGTCTGGTTCTGCTTTTTATCGTTTGTCTCTTCGTGTATTGCTTTCTGTGTCTGCTCCTTTGCTTTGGTTGTTTTCTCTGTTAATTTTGCACTAAGGCACCTATAGTATTGTTTTGGTTTTTACTGCTATGATCCAAGCCAAGGGCAATACACAGATCTAAGTACATGAAGCGCTGTGAAAATACAACCCTCAGTGAAGCAGTAATGCCTTAGTTGCATAAAACACCCTCTAGTATTAAAAGCCTCATTAACACAAAGGGGCCCTAATCACAAAGCCATAGTTTCAAAGAGAACTTGCACCTCTGCAAAAAAATAGGTTTTGTCGATTACAAATTGATTCCAAATCCTTCTGATTTATAAAACACCTCAATGCCCTCCCATGCCACCAGTAGCATGATGCTTTTCTTCCATACATTGACATATGAACATAAAACTAGTATTTTCTCAAAATATGTCCCTATCCAAGCCATCCCCAGCCAAGGGGATGTTCTAACGTTGGTCACCATTGCCATGTTTCCATTGCTACTTTAATATGCATAATCTGCAAAGTGAAAATCCAGCAGTTTTGGGAAACCTCTTAGTGCGTCAGAGAAAAATGGCAACTTTCCAGATTGTTTTCAAGATCTGACTCAGTTTTGTAAAGGAAAGAGAAAGGCCAGTTTATCCTCAATACCAATGATTAGCCATATAAAAAGTGAATCATCCTTTTAATTTTCAGGAATAATAAAAAATATATATCAGATCTTCGTGAAATTCAATTTCTGAAGTGCTCATTTTGATGGACGTTGTTTTTTGTTTCTGTGGAATCCTTAGTGAGTATTAGCAGATTGGGAGTTTTGCAAGGCAGGGCCTCCAGCTCCTCCATCTTTAGAGGTGCACTATGATTTTGTGATGCCTTTGGTAGAAAGGGCAGGGAAGAATCTAGCCAAGGATGGTGAAAAAAATGGGGATAAGCCTTAGCTCCAATTTAGCTCTTGTTCAGTCAGTTAAATGAAGTCCTGAGCAACAGCTGGTATGCAACTTCCCCTTCCCTCATATGACCAAACACATCATCTACTACAATACGTGGACCTCCCAGTTTGTATGGCAGCGTATAGTGGTTGAGACTGCCCAGCCAGCTGGCTAGGGTGAATCAACAAGCTGGAATTGACAAAACATTTTTCCTGACATATTTAGAATATTTCACTGGGGAGAAATCTCTTGAGATTCAACATCTGATTCTTCAGGCTGTCCTGGGAGATTAAAATAAAGGAGAAGGCAACATTAAGTCATGCATATTGCGATTAAAAACAAACACAATGGGTCAGATTCCATCCTCGATTGCAGCCACACTGAAGTCTCTGTGGTTGAAGGAGAGTAAGTGAGGACAGAGTTTGACCTGGTGCCTTGAAGCAAAAATAGTATAAATGATAGACAAGGACAAGCTCAACTGTAAAGCTGTAGTGTTGCATCTGAGGAGCCTTGAGAGAGAAAAAGATCTTATATCAAGGAGGACTTAATTCCTCAAAGATGAAGCAAGATGAAAAAAATTATTTTCAAAAACCCAGTTTGGCTGACAGAGCAAGGCGGATTTTTGTCATTTGACAGCTATGCATACTGTGTGGCAAATGATTAAATAAACAGATTGCTGCTCAAGCAAGTTGCTTTCAGTTTGAGAAGCCAAAGCCACTAGAATAATCTCTACCCACTACAAGAAAATCACTTGGTCACACTGTGACCACACAGAAGGCCCAATTCATCAGCAGGGTTTGCCTGCAAGACGACTTCTTTGAGGCAGAAACATCCTCCATACCCGCTCAGTGCAGACAACACTGGTCTGACTGAAGATACCCAGACCTCTGCTTACTCCAGAGGGGTTTTGTGTTGATCAAACAAGAAGAGATTTCACACACATTTTTGTCTCTTCGTTCATTCCATCTTCTTTTCTGAAGCTCCGACAGTAGTAGGATTTTAAAGATCACACCTTTTGCATACACAAGAGCTGCTTTATAACTCTTTAGTAGCAATCCAGCCCCAGAGAAGTGTGCAAATTACATATGCTGATTTCAAGAGGTAGAAAGCATAGAAAGAACATGAAAGTTTACCTGTTCCTGTCTCACCTGTGATCTGAGTGGCTCCATCCTGAAGCTCCTGTGCAGTCTCTTGCCTGTTTACGTTCATACCCAACTGTTAGCATGGCACTGCACCCACTCACCAGGCAGTCCATCATGTTCACTGGAGCTGATGATAGATATGAAATGGCAGCCTGCATGACTTTATAAAAGGCTGTGATTTAGTGCATGTCCACACATGTAGTGTCTTCAGAGTTCTGTGTAGTATCATCCTATCTGCTTAATCTCACTGTCCAAGGGTTAGCATTTTTTGTTTTGTTTTGTACTTTCTAAGCGCCTGCACTATCATCTGTGTACCACATTGCACTCCATATTCATCAAAGATATTTAGCACTCGACAGGGTGAGTGTTCTAAGACTCTAAGATTTCTATCAAAACCCCAGCCCTTCTTAAAGTAAGATCTTATATTTACTTCATGCATAAAAAATACATGGCGGTTTTTTGGGGTTTTCTTCAGAGTCTGTCAGCTGAGAAAATGCAGCTGATAACTGTTTTTCTTTGGAGCTTGTTTCATCCTTACTAACAGCCTTTGGAATTGTAATTTAATGAAGAGAGAAACAGATTCAGTCTATAGTAAATGAGAAAAAACTCATCTGCAATGAAAGCCCTCTAAAAACTCTTTGTGTACCAGAAGAGAACACACCAGCTCTGCAGCAAGGGAAAGGAAGTTATATGTTTGGTCTTCGAATATTTGCCTTGGTTTCAATATGACTCCATATGCAAACTTAGCCTTTGGCATATTTTCATCATCATTAAAATATACTGTTTCAGAAGAAAACTGAAACTTTTGCTCTGGATTATTTTACCTATGATATTAGACAGTTTTGAGATCAGAATAGGGGGCTACCCTGAAATGTACCATCCTACAGCTCACATTTCATTTTCTCTCATATGATACTGCCTGTGACAAGCAGATGCATTTAAAACATAAACCTCAAGCCTTATGATACTGGCCCTTTCTTCACCAGCCAGCAGAGAGATGTCTAAACTGCAGAGGAAACATGCTCCTCTCCAGAACTTCAGCCAAGCTCACCATGGCTCTGAGGACTGTCAGTAGGGGTCAAACCTCTGCTCTGCCAAATAGTAGTGCAGCCAGTGGCACAGAGACAAAATCTGGCTCCAGGAATGCTACACAAATAACACCTGAGCTTTAAACTATGGACCTCTCACACTTCATGCACGTAAGAAACTGGAGAAATGGAGAATAATTAGCAATGCTTTCTTTGTTCCATAAGGAGAGGTGGGAAGGCAGTTGCAAGAGCCTTTTCAAAAGCTGTTCCTAAGGGTCTTCCACGTCTTCCACAATGCCAGTTGCTTGTCCAGGTCTCTATGAAAACGCCCATATAAGAATAGTTACTGCTTTTATGCCAGACCTGCACTGAAAAGTCTATTTCAGAGATGAGAAAATGAAAGACAGTAAAATACAAAGCGTTCTGTTAAAGGAATCCTATTATATGGATGAAGCCTCAAAATTTCTGTTAAGTAAATGTTCATTTTAAGTTTTTTTTAAAAAAAAGAAAGGAAAAAAAGCTGTATCACTTCTGAAACAGCTGCTGTGCATACATATTTCCCATCTTCACATTGTAACGATAGGATTCCTTCGTCTTCCACTCATCTTCTCAGCTGGGGAACATGCTCACCTTTGGCCCAAGATTTTCTGTGAAAGAAGAATATACATACTCAGTTATTCTCATACCTTGCCTGCCTTGTAGATGCATATGTGAACAAGAGCAGTAAAATCAAGACCGGAGTATCCTGTCTATTCCTAAGGATGGCTAAGAAGCAGAAAATAGCATTCGTGTTTAAATCAAAAGACATCTGGGTTTGATGTCAGGACGAGAAGACCTACTGGTGTCCCTTTACAGTACCGGAAAAGATGAATAGCCAATTATAATTAGAGTTTTATTCAGATCCTGTAAACTGATGAAATCTCTGTACCACAGCTTCAAGTGCCAAATCTAGACACAAATATGGGATAGATAATTTGATAATATAGCCAAATACAAATAATCTGTTAAGTAAATATCAAGATTACCTCCAGGAGAGGCATCTAGGCTTCTCAGACTGGATGAAGGCACATATATTCTCACTATTCATTCCTCACTTGTCTCTCATAAGTCTTCAGTTGCTAGTGAGCACCAAGCTGGGTGATAAGTGCTTCCAGATCCATACAAGTCACAGGCTTCTCAGTCCTTGAAAGCTGTGCCATAGCTCTGTGGTGAAGTTTTAGGCATCAGTTCTCAAAGCTAATCTGGCATCCTTACAGCAGGGCCTACTCAAAGTGACTTACAACCTGGCTGAATGATTTTACTCCAAAATACCTGGGTTTTGAGTTTCCCATCAGAGAAAAAAAAAGAAAAGGATTGCACCCCATGTGCTGCCATCACACTCCAAATGATGAAGAATGCTGTTTATAGCAGTAGAGTACATTTCTAAGTGGTGGGTTGGTTTGTTTAGTTGCTTGGGGTTTTTTTGAAATATTTTTTTCTGTCTAGATCACATAAGAATTAGGCAGAAGAAGAAGGCAACGAGCCTCTTGGGAATAATAGAAGTATTCGCATCACAGAGCAACCCAACCACCGCATGAATTGCAACACAACATTGCAGGTCTCCAGTAAAACTCAAACTCAGCGATAACTTCTTGGCAACACTAGAGTTCTGCCCTGTTTTTTCCTGGTGTAGGAGACAGAGTGTACCATTTTCTGACAAAAAATACCCTCATAATTAGAACTGGTAACTATGCAAACCTGAACCCACCACACTGATGGTAGATTCTTTGAGTATTAAAACTTGGTGTGATGCTAGGGCTGCTGAGTGGACTGTTTGTAAAATCCTGGTGTAAACCAGAAGCAGGAACAGCTAGGAGGCTGCTGCAAGCTGAAACTGCCCTTACCCTGTACATTTATTTGCATGTATGTGCATAATCTATAATAATCTCTATCTCAACTGATTTAACATAGATAGCATGATACATTTTCTTCCACAGTCCTCCAAACAGAGTTCTGCTTTGATCATGAAGAAGAACAATGACAGCCCACAATCCCAGAACCATCTTCTCTGTTGGGTGGAGTAATGTATCTTCTGAGGCCTAAAAATACTTCTGAGCAAATCACTTTAATTCTAGACCTAATTAGAACTAGTTTAATGTTCAAAGATGGGATTTAGACTTTTAAAAACATATTCAGATAGGAAAACATTCACCAAATTTTCTTGTTGAATACTTGTGCTCATTAACGTATTGGCTTCAGAGGCTACACAAATGTTGCCCACCAAAACTGAGCTAGACTCAGTTTATTTATTAAAACTGACTGGAAGAGTGAAAAGTCATTGGTATGGTATCAAATATAATTGAATTTTCTGTCTTACAGATCTAGATCAGATTTAGCTGGGACATTTACAGGATATCTTTTCTTTGTAGGGACACTTACCTTCACAAAACTTCTAGAAATAAAATCTTCCTCTTAAAGTTTCATAGTTTTCTCTGAATCTTGGTAGAAATAGGAATTATTAGGAACAAGAGAGGAAAGCTGATAGATAGTATGGCTATAAGAAGTTCCCTCCTACAAGAAACCAGGCTCAAATGTTCACTGAAACTTGCTGAGCAATGTGGTTTTATTGCCATTATTTGTCCGAGGACCAAAAAGCCAAGCAATCTGTAAGTGATCTGTTTCCTTCTGTCTGTTCCTGATTTTTCTTCTTACCAATACTGGTTCCCAGCAGAATATATCAGGGAGGAGCTTCCCAGATGATGCTCCGGGAAAGAAGAAAGCCTATGTCAGTAGCATGAGTGCTTCCTCCTCTGGTGTGGCTTTTGTCTGTAGTGCCCATCGCTCTCTTGGATGTGGTGACAAAGGCTAACAAGCTTCCTCCTGCTAGTAAGTGGAAAGCAGCTGCTGATAAAGGAGATCGTATTCTGGGAAGGGAATGAGTTTTTAAATAATCTGGGCAATGACAGGCTTGAGGGCTCTGCAGCTTGTAAGCAGCATGGACACTCACTGACCTTGCTTTCCTTGCCTCATTTCACCTGATAAATGAGTGTGGTGCACTGGGAGTTCAGGTCTCCCTGCCCACGACGGTGCAAATCACTCCAGTGAAGGGATAATTGAGTAAGTGAGAGGATTTGCTCAGGGACCTTTCACATGGTTGCAGTTGCAGAGGGCAATCGCTTCCCCTGTCTGTTTGGGCTCTGAAAGGTAAGTCAAATGGAGATCAATGCCAGCACTGACAGAATGACTAGAAATGAAAGGAGAAAATCCCATAACAAACAGGCAGACCCGCAGCTGAAGTCAGCTGCGCTCTGGGGGCTGGACTCAGCCCCCAGCACACTGGCCAAATGTGTGGTCACACACCCTCAGCATTGTGCGAGTGAATGTGGATACAGCTCCCATTCCTTTGTCCAGAAAATCACAGGCAGAAACGTGGCAGCTCGCTGAACCTCCTGCACATGCACTGTACAGATGGCTAGCACATGTGTGATAGGCACGTCAGGCTTGCTGGGCATATGCAGATAACTCTGTATGGCATGCACAGGCAGGGCTGGATGCTTGGCTGCATCAGGAAGCATGAAGGAGCAGAGAAAGACTGCAACTCTCCTACACGGTTCTGTGAATTAATGGTGCTCTATAATTGCATCCATCTGCTAAGGAATACAGCCTTAAAGCATGTGTTTACCACTTACATACATTTTTATAAAAGTCCAATCACCTGGTAACTATGAATCTCATCTAGAAAGAACCTGAAATTGTATTAAGAGTCCATGAGTGCTGTCACAGTGGAGCAAATTAGAGTGCCCACATGGGTAAGGTGGCAGTGCATGCTCCTGCTCACACTGCCCCTGGCATCAAAAGCCAAGGCTGATGCACATGCACACCAGTCACGTTCCTTGGCTCTGTGGGTATTAGAGGGCAGTGGCCATGGGCTTCTGCATTATGTGGCAGTGACACAAAGTCTGTGTAACACGCAGGGCCAGGGAAGTGCTGAAGTTCACTTATGAGTTACTTGGACAAAAGCCCTCAGGTTAATTTTTCTCCTTTGAAGTTTTGAACTGCAAGGGTGTTTAGCTTATGTTTTCTTATGGGGGAAAAAATAAAAATAGACTTTCTTGCATTCTACTGTGTTCATTTGGGAAAGCTAATTTCAGGGGTTTTAGCAGATTCAAGGTGGTAAGGAAGTAAATCAACAAATATTGAACAGCTGAACAGTTCAGGTTTCAGTACGACAGTAGACAGTTCAATGTGAAACCAAAACAAATGTTAAACTTTGAAAGCTGTCTTTCAAATTATTTGATTATTTGAAATTATCATCATCCAGTCAGTTTTTGTTCTAAGCACCTTGGCTTCTAGAGAAGTCAGTAAGAAATGAAGGTGCTGAGCTGTTACAGGGTTCAGCCTATAACAGTGTTGGACATGTTCAGCACACATTGCTGATTATGGCCATTCCTCTTGACAGTCATTCATTATATTCAAATGTAATTTAAACATGTGCCAGAAACTTTGGAGACACTAGTCCTTGGAGAAATAGGCTCAGGACCAAATTTTTACATTAACGATAATCCTTTTGAATAAAATACTGTTTGTTTCAGACCATAAGAATATGTGAGCCTCTTCTTGGCTCTCACCTTTTAAGGAAAGGGATGAAATTTAAGTTTCATGAACATTAGTGCAAGTAATTCAATGCTATAACAACAGCAAGCCTCTACTGTTATATCTGGTGAAAATTCTTGAGGAAAGAATAACATGTCCAGACACAGGTATTATTAAGGATCTGATTCTGCACACACGTTTATCCAAGTAAGTAACTTTTAATCATTTGGTAGATCCAAAGAAATCAATAGCTCTATTCATGAAGCAGAAGGGATTTGCATGCATAAAACTGTGTACTTGCAGATGACAAGGGATAATTCTATGTTTATGATAATCTGTAGTACTTAGGCATACCTGTGGCTTGAAAAATTCTCCAGAGTTATTTGTCATTTCTCAATATGTCACCTTCTTTCTGGTAAGTACTGTAATATCAAATATAAAGTCATAAAACGAAGGGTGGCTTAAGACTGAAAAACAAGTACCAGTCTTTAATTGTCAAAACTCTCAATAGTTTCTGAGTGTAACATCTTAAAAATGACAGATAAGTGTCATGATATCCACGAATCATTATACATAGTCAAGTAATTATTTTACTGGTTTATTAGCATTGCCTTAAAATAAATAATTTGCTGTGGCTAATGAAAAATTCATGCACTTTAGCTGTTTGATGAAAATAAAATTAACATCTTGAAACATTGCAAATAAAGTGACTATTGTTCATCTTTCTGTGCTGGTGCTGTGTGGGAACAGACTGGACAGTGGGAAGAACATCTGTCTGTACAAATCCTGCCTTGGACCCAGTGTCATGCTGCTGTTCCTCTCAGCCTGGATGGTGGAAAGCCTCAGTCTGTAGCTTCTCTGCCCTAGCTGCTGCCCAGTGTGTAGCACAAGGCTGTTATTCAGGTTAAACCCAGGTTTGGGTTCTGTAAAAACAGAGTTCAGTAAAATCACTGCCTGCATCCCTTCTATGAAGCATATTGAGAAACTCTTGTGTGTGGGCTCTAGCCTTAGGTGAACGAATTAATAGAGTTGCTGTTTCCAGTTCTAGGGTGCAAACCTCTTGCAGTTTTCTTGCTTGCTTGGCTGTTTTCCTCTCCAGGATGCTGAGCTGTGAGTTTACAGGCAGACCAGCTAACTGGGACCCTAAGCAGGCTGGCTCCCTTCTGACTCTGTTCAGCTTAAAACCTTTCCTCCCCTCACTGTGCCTCACATCCAAAAATCCCAAGATGTTTCTTAGAAAACTCAATCTGTTTCTCATACAGGCCTGTTCTTTCACATGTAGGTAGCTATAATAGTTTCTACCTCCAGTCTCTCTTATTAAAGTTATACTCCTTCCATGCTGCTATTTCTGGACATAGTTAATTTGTCTTTGTGCATTGTAAAAAAAAACAAACCACCAAACCCCCAAACAAATAAACAAGCAAAAAAGAAGCTACGAAAAAGGGGGTTTGGTGGATTTGTGGGGTTTTTTTGCCTTTTCTGTAGGTTTCCTTTTCTAGGTTGGTAGCATCCTCATTGATAGTTCTTATGGAGGGCATATGTTCACCTTCACTGGGGCAGGAATTTTCAATAGGAACTTGTTTGTGCAAAAATTTAATAAATCTATTTAACAGCAATCTTTACTGGTCCTCTGTCTCACTATTATCAGTTAGTATGCTCCAGGCATCACAGAACACATGAATATTAAAGAGCAATTGTTAACATTTTGATGTTTTGTCAGCACTTTGTGTCAAAACATCTTCCTACTGGGATGCAGCGTGATGACACTGTGTCAAAACAGAATATCATCACCCTGTGCTAAAATGCTGCAATGTGATGACATTTAGATCTACATGCTCCAAGAGCTATTTGTACCACAAAGTCAAACCATTCTTAAACTGGTGGTGGCACCTGGCTGGACAGCAAATCTGTGAGGTAAAGATGTAGCATATAAACAGTCTATAAGAAAGGCAGAAAAGATGTTTTAACAGACAGCAAGAGCTGGTACAAAAATTTGGGAGACAAGATGTTTAGCACTGAATATTAGGCATTAAAAATACTTATAATTATTTGAAGTCCAGATTAAAATCACCTGTTTCAACACAATACCTAATTATCAGTAGTGATTATTCCCTGGATAGTCCCACTGACTTCTTGCAAAACTGATTTTAAAATAGTAATTTTTATTAAAAAATAATTTTGGAAGGAAAAGCAAAGTCATGAGAATCTTTGATTTCTATTTCATATATTCCCCTCAAATAATTAAAACAAACTGAAAAATTGAAACAATGCCCCAATGTTTTAAGGATAGCATTGGAGGAGAGTAGGGTATCAAAATCTGCAAAATAAGACTTCTGAACAAAAACCCTTCAGATTCCAAAATTGTATTTTGAGTTAAGAAATTATAATCTTATAGTTGTTGTTGAAAAGCAAACTATAATATTCTAAGAGGTGTTGTGAAAAAAAACAAATTAAAATTTTGTTAGAACATTTGAGGGACTGGAAATATTTTCCAGTTCTTTAAAATATATTTGTGTCTTGTATTTTAGTAGCAAACTTGGGAAGTTCTGACTGATGGAAATAAAGGGATATAGGTTTATCTTTTCCTCAGGAGCTCAGTATTTTATACTTTTATCTTTCAGAGAATTGCTGATTATCCTAGGCCAAGAATGAAGAAAATTAATAGATCATGCAGTCTTAAAGACCTCTGCTATGATCAAGCTAGTGTGAGTTCTCTATGTCTATGATTCTGATGGCTCTAAACAAACTTCTCCAAGCATATACCAGACCAATGTGACCACAGCAAATCCTTTAACTTCCAGTGCTGCAATTTCAGCTCCTAGTGAATTCAGCAGAAATCGTAGCTGCCGTGGCCCTCTTATGACTGTGCCCCCTTTTCTTTACACAGAGAATTTTGCTGAAACAACAACAAAGAAGTTTTGAGATTTAGTAATCAACATATGTCATACCATTTCAACACGATTTTTGTGCATCCATTTCTAAGGCAGCCTGGATGTTCAGCCAGTGATGCAGCTGGCCCTTTTCCAACCTAAACAGCATGGCCTCTTCAGCTTTCCCATTCTTACAGGCTCTTGCAGTTTTGGAGGTAGTGTGCAATCAGGTATGCAAGACCATATTACATATTGGCAAATTTCTCCCCATGGAAAAATGAAAATATTATAGTCATAGTACATTATAATTATTTTCAATGTGGTTAAATTTAAAGAGTGAATTAATCCCCAGTGTAATTCTATTGATTTGAACAGTTATACAGGAACAAATGTAGTCTCAGAGAATTACATCCATAAATATACTACGTTACAGAGTTGCTGTTTCTGTATATTAAATATTGATCCTAATTTCTGCTCTCAGCTACACATTTTACTTTGAAGCTACTCTACCAGTGCTAAATAAATTACTCCTCATGAAACACCTGTGTAAATAAGACAAAAAAATCTAGCTTTAGAATTAGAGCTGTGTTTCTACATCACACACAATTACCATCCTTTAATTCTCTGAGAACTACTCAATGGCTGCATCTAAAGGCCAGGGCTTTGCCTGTCTGCCAGTTTGGCAGAAGAGAAGGAGCAGGGGATGAATGGGGTGGTCCTATGGAGACACTCCAAATTTGGATTTGGCATGCACTCCCAGGTCCCACAGTACAAACATAGACAAACACACAAGCCTTGCCCTTCCCACCTGTTTGAGACCACTGCTCAATGGGAATGCTTTATTTGTTCTCTGATCTTCATGGGACTCTCAGTTATTGGACAGCTTTGGTCTGCACAAGTTATTTTTGTAATAAATGTTTAGAAATTTAGGCTGTTTTCTTAAGCTCCTGACATCCTAGTTAATTATGGTATAAATATAGACGGTTGTTGATGAAAGACCACTCCTGGAAGCTCAGTAACTTTTAGCAACCTATTAATGCACAAATCCTGAGTACCATGAAAAAAAATCCATCCTTGCGATGCCCACCAAATTTTTCCTTCATGGAATTATTACACTGTTTTCCAAGACAGGTTTCATTGGGACCATTGTTTTAGCATGAAGAAAATCTCCCTCTTCAAGCATCTCTGCAAGCAGGAAATGAAACCCTCCTGTGAGAAATCACCTGGCAGGGCATTACTGGAAACAGCTGATATCCAAGGGGTCTTGGACACATCTCTGTGTGAGCAAAGACTTCTTTGCTGCTGTCTCATTCAGGAACCAGCAGCAAAGACTCCAAACATTGCTTTCGTGGGCTGCCACCATGTATTTCCTCTTTCTTTATCTCCACATACATGCCAAGGATCTCTGCAAACTAATCTGAATATCATCTGATAGTGATAAAGCTTCAAACAGAAAGCAGGAAAACATAGGAGAGATTTGTTGATTGAAGTTGATAGTGGAAGGAGAGAGAAAAGAAGAAAGAAAAAAGACTGATGATTAAAGACCTACGTGAGAAAAAGCTATATAACTGTATTGTCAGTAATTTTTAGGGATAAGATTAAACACACTATCAGCTAGCATAAAAATGACAAAATGTAGATAATAATCATCTGCCTGTCCCACGTCTCAAATAAAATTGTTAAGAAGCTGATTACTTGCCTGCATGTTTTACAAAGGCTCAGATTAGCCGATTTAAGGAAAGAGAATTTTTCCTGAGTTATTTTGTATGCTGCATGTTTTCACATCAATCAGTGCTGAATTTCCTGTCCCTTGTGCGTTTAGTCATCAGGAGGGAAAACAAACTCAGTGCATGCCCGTAGCTGCCCCATCCCATAGTGAAAGTTTGAAAAGTAGGCAATGTGTTGGGTTTTTTTTTCTGTGCATATTATTCTTTTTCTGGAGGGAAAGCTGCTGAACAAAACATGCAGCTTCTCGCTTTCCTCTCAGATTTGAAGATCTCTTTTTATGGATCTGTAAAGCTGTGGAAACAGTTCGTTTACTTGTTGAGAACATGGCTTGACAGGAGCTCTGTGAACTGGATCAGGCAATTCACTACAGACAATTCTCAGAGATCCTCTACTTTGTGTGCTGGGGAGCTGAACAGCGACTGAAGGAGATGAGAATGGCATGATAGGAAGCAGATAATATCCAAGAGGTCTTGGACATTTCCTCATGAGAGTACTTTCCCTGGCATGTGCCACCATTATCCCAGGAAAAGCTAAGCTGTTCTGTGAAGCATCAGCATTGACTGCACCAATGCCCAGGCCTTTAGTAGTACCCAAACCCAAATATCTGACACCCAGAATTAACATACTGGACATACATTACCATCATTGCAAAGTTAGATTGTGGTGGAATGACTGACACAGTTTGCTGTCTTCCTTGGCAGTATAGTAAATTCTGGTCCTTCTAAATCCTAGTACTCTTTGACTGACTTTACATCTCCTCTCTGCAGACATATTCCTGAAGGCTACCATTTGGAGTCTTCTTGCAGTCAAGAACATAGAAAAATACAGAAGCATCATCTGCAGAAGCATAGAACACAGCTTGTAAATAATAAGCACCAGATCAGAGAGGGATATTGATAAAAATAAAGTAATCTTTGGTGGAATTCATCTCATCTAACCCAAACTATCAGAACGTGGGGTATTGCAGTGACATTAGTTGTCTGCATTATTAACTTCTCCAGTAGACTTTATCTTGTTGTTCATAGTATGCGCATAGCGTCCATGTTTTTGATTATGTTTGTGCATGTCAATATACACACGAGAGAACTACAACACATAGATATTTAATATCAGTCTGCTATGGTAGTAACCAAGTCTGGTTGGTATAGTTTTCTGCTGAAGTTTGTCCAGGTTTCACACCTCTGGTGAACAGCAGCAGATATCAATTTTTCCTTGGGTTTCTCATTGTTATTCGTCACCACTTTCCAAGAAAAATGTTGTTACTATGTAACTATCAGCTTTCTTTTTTTTTGTAGGAAGCACCTGAATTAAGTTTTTACTATACTCTTCCATTGATGTTGCTATGACCTGCAATTTGTCAAATCATTTATTCCTCTGCTGTAAGCAAAAAGCAGCATAAGATCTCCAGAAAGAGCAGGCTCCTTGCAGACAGCACTTCTGCTGAAGGACTTGGTATTCAGGAGGTGGACCATACTGTGGATCTAGTGAACAACAGATTATATAATCACTGAAAATTTATATTCCTGCTTCTGCTTTTTCTCCAGCATTTGGGGTATATTTTACAATCTGCTAGATGGGAAGAGGCATTTTTAAATTACATCCATTTTAACAATTTAGAACATTTTAATCCCAGTCGCTGACCTTGCCAGAACACTGATCAGAACACCCCAGAGCATTAGTAAAATATATATGCAGAGATGAATTTTGCAACATAAGATCATCCATAGTGCTAAACTTCCCATCACCAGTACAAACATACAAATACAAGCAGACAAATGCATCTTTACATTTTTGTATATGTATTTTCATACTTTTAAAATAACAGCATGGGGAAGATATCAAGGAATGGACAAGGAGGTAGTCTGGATAAATTATTAAGGTAAAACTCACAGACTATGGATTAGAATGCATCTTCTACCAAAATGACTGGTGCTTTGATGGCTGAAAGAGTTTGCTGCTGGTTTGGGAGAGAGCAAGAAAGCAGCAGCGGAGGGTGCTCATTTGAATAATGCCCTAAATCAGTCCCATATGTTGACCCTGTGACCAATCCTTGCTGGCAAAAAAATCAAAACAAATCAGTGGTATTTTTCAAATGGCTTCCAAGTTAGAGTCTGCATTCACCTAGGACAGGGTATACACACACATGGAGCACTTTGCACCTGCATAAATAAGACATTGTCCTTTACTGATAGCAAGAAAAAAAATCCTCTGTTTTGATTCAAGCATAGAAAAATAATTGTGTATAGAGTGAATACAGCTTGACCAAAATATTAGACATGGATGTCTAATATACCCTTCTTTTTTTCTACTTCTAACAAATACAGCATTATATGTGTCTGCAATTTTATTCCATGTGTGCTTTAGAAGGAATAGAGAAAGACTGGAACTTAGCCACAACCTTTGCTGAATACCCATCTCCCAGCTAAATTGAACTAAAATACACTGAAGTTCAATGTGCAATGATTGAACAGGAACTGAGCAAACCTTAAAACTGGTTACTCATTCATAGATATTTCTATGTATAAAGATGGTGCCAGTTCAAGGCTCCTCAGGCAGTACTGCAAGAATACAGTTTCTCTTTGCCAAGGCTAAGGCCAAGGAAACTTCTGCCAGGGAAAATAAAGTGAGGTATGGAGAAAAGACCAATGTGGTGAAGAACCAGGAATGACTCCTCAAGAGCTGAGCTTGCTGCTTCTGGTACATGGGGAGACCACAGTCGATGGAAGCAGAGGACGTGGCTGCTGGGAGAGGCTGCCACCACACACACTTCTATCCCTCTTAGAGCAGCAGCTGCTATCCTGCTCATAAGGCTTTGTCATGGGCAAAGTAGGCTTGGCTATAGCTTGTTTATTTTTCCTGAGAGTCCATAGGAAAACTGAGCTTTTGCCTGGAGCTAAATCTGCATTTTGAGGCATTTTCTTGTAGTTACAGTCGAGGATTATTGCACAATAAAACCATCATGCTAACTGCAGGATATACAACTACAGAACAGTTAAGGTTGCTCCTTCTATAAGGACCTCATGGTCTGCAAGCAATGGCCACAGATGAAAGCAATATATGTCTGGGAATGTTGTAAGGGGGCAGCAAAATAGTTGTGGCCAATACAAGAACTACAAGCCTCTGCAGTCCACTGCAGGTACCACCACAAAGGTGGAGGCTTGAGGGAGTTGAAGGAGTAGACTGTTGTTTTGTGGAGAGTCTATCAGTGGTTAAGACAGTGGACGTACTTAGACCTTTAACTTGTGCTCAAGAACAACTCTAGGAATTTGTAGGCTGACATAGGCCCGAGGGGTAGGAGTAGTCATCGGTCGATGAAGAGTTTCTCTACATGGCAAATGAAAGCAAGAATGAAAATATGAACCACAGTCTGAAGGATATTATCTGTCTCTCTTCACTTGAGAGGGAGGCCTCCTGAAACTACAGCTGGGCTAATATTATCTGTAGGGGTTACATCTGGTTTGCTTCCCAATCAATAGATTCCATTTTTCTCTGTTGGGAATATGAATATTTTGCATCACCTTCATGAGTGCTCTAAAACACTTTCAAATTCAGCACCACTCCAACTTAAGGAACATACATTATTTCAAGATGCAAAAGCAAATTACATCAGAACTATTGCTTTCAGAAACTTCTCTTCACATTCATAGAGACTAGCTCTGACTGGTCATGATTTTGGCAGTGAAAATGGTAAGTCCTATGTGATCTGAGCACATCTGTAAACTTCACCCTTTCCAGTTGAAGCTTTCAGCACTCTCTTAATAAGCCTTTGATTAGTTATATATTTGCAAACCCTGTAATTCCTTCATGCTCCACATCTGTGCCATTCTACGTGCTGTGTTGTTTTATTCCAGGGAGACTTTGCACATTTTGAAATTACTATTTGAAAAATACTCTTGCTATATTTTCCAATAACAATTCCAACTGTAATATGGGCTTCCCCTGGAATTCCCTAGGCAGGGAAATGTGTGATGCACACACTGAAAACCTGATGTGCCCAAGCTGCGTCAGATGAGTTATGCTTGCCCTCTACCCATAACTGCAGTGAATCTGTCATGGGCAGGTGATCAGCACTGCCCAGGTGGTTCATCTGTGCTTGTGCAATAAGTCTGACACATCCAGCCTGCACTGGACCTGTTGCAAGTTATCTCTCTATGCAGAAAGCTCACATCTCTAGGTCTTTTGTATACCTATCAGCACTGTCTGATCACTGGCAATTTTGCCAGGGATGAAAATTTTTGTCCAACATTGTCACTATTTTCTTTCTGAATTAAATTCAGACTGTAAGTGGATATGTCTAAAGAAACACAGGTCTGGGCGTAACTGCACAATGACAGATTGACCTGTCTTTGGTTCCTCTTCAGGATTGTACTGCTTCCCAGGGACTGATTGCTGGGGTCACTGAAGAGCACAGTTTGTGCTTCAACAAACAGGTGTGCTAAACCAATGGACAGCCTCCCTAAATCAATAGCTGCCCATATGATATACAGCACAATAAAGATTTTATTCTAGAAGTGTTTCTCTACATATTCTATGCTGGGTCAAATACCTGCTCGATACCCTTGTCTTCTTCACTGAGAGTAGAAGTGACCAAGACAAGGCATATAACTCTGAAGAGCCTAAGAATACTAATCTCTTCTTTGTTTCTAGAGGAAGTGGGTCATACACATTCAGTCTCTCATTCCATTTGTTTGTATATGTTTCTGGCATTCCTCCTGCCAACTATTGGATAACTCTAAGCAAATTCGACAGAAGGACAGAAAATTGAAACAAAATTACATTTCTATAAACTTTGTGGAGTTAGTGGCTTGGTAATGGAGGTTAGCCCAGTTTAAGGACTAAACAGAAAGCTGCAGTGCAAGAGTAGTAATTATCTACTTGGTTTGGTCTGCCAGCTGGCCAGTAGGGACACATGAATGGACTGGCCAGTCAGCATTGGAACTGATTCAGCTCATACTTCAGCTTCTCTAACCAAACTCCAGTAGACAGAAAGGCATGGGAAAATAGGTGGCATGGAAGAAAACCACATATATTGCAGAAGTCTGAAGTCATAGGTAATCTCAGGTTGTGGTGGTGAAAGTGTGCAGAAAGACACACCTGATAAATCCATATGGCCTCATTAATAGTTCATCACAGAGCACATTGCACATGAATACTGTGCACATTAACACTGTGACACTTAAAAGCCATGTTTAAAGCATATATTCTTTAATATATATTGTCTATATAATAGACACTCTTGTATTCGATGCACACATATATACTATATATGTATGAGCAAGTATATATGCACTCTATATATGCTACATAAATACATACAATGTAGTATATCATATGCTATCTAAACTTCAGTGTAGCTATGCACTGCATAGCATATACTGTACTATGCCACTATAATAATTGCATATATCTAATAGATATATTAGATATTGTGCATGTACATCAATGGTATTGATCTCTGTTCTTTCAATAAGATTCATAAACCTGTTTCCTAGAGTTAAAATCAATGAAAGGAGGAGAGAGGAATGAATGTTTAAAAATCTTTTTTCCTTTTTTACACTTAATGCAGGCAATAGCAGATAGAAAAGTAAAGAGAGTGGGATGAAGAGAAGAAAAACATACCTATCTCAACAACAGATATGGATTCAACATGTTTGTAATGATCTTTAAATCTAGGCAAGGGGGTAATTCTAAACAGGGGGTTTAGGGGCTTCTGTCATTTTGTCTAGTTTTCCTCAGATGA
Source organism: Acanthisitta chloris (assembly GCF_000695815.1). Taxonomy (NCBI): domain Eukaryota; kingdom Metazoa; phylum Chordata; class Aves; order Passeriformes; family Acanthisittidae; genus Acanthisitta; species Acanthisitta chloris. The sequence continues at coordinate 49,591 of NW_008663727.1, forward strand.
AGGGCAATGATGCTGGTGACCTCAGCAGAAAGCAGAAGCGAGGCATGACTTAGTGCTCTGGAAAAATCCAGCCTCCAGTTGACATTTGCTCAGATGTGGAGGGCTAGCACAACTGCCTCAGAGCTAGGCATGGGATATACACCCAGCAGCTGCTGAGAGCACAGGAGAAAGTAGAGAGGAACTGTTACATCTGAAATTCTGCCTCTGGGTATGATGGAATAAATATGCATTTGTCTCCTGCTGCTAAAGGCTTTCTTTATGCTGGAAACTCTGCTCTGAAGGATGAGAGATGCTTCCCTGTGGCTACACTGCAGAGGTAACAAAAAGCACTGCCTACTCAAATAGCTGTAGTCTCCTAGGTGAAGCAGCTCTTTAATGTTTCCCTCTGGATTGTCTCTGCTGCAATGTGAGTCAGATTGGGTCTGGCTGGCTATCAGCTGCTGACCATGAAGGAAGGGTGGAGAGGGTTTGTTAGAGTCTCAGCCTGCTGCCTGTGGCATGTCTGTCCAGGAAAGAAGCCAGGAAGCATTTGAAGGAAACTATTGAGTTTGGTACTTGTTGGGTGGTCCAATAAGTTTGACATTTTTCCTGCACCTTTTTTCCACTATATCCGGGTGTGGGTTTTTTTCCTTCAATACAATCATTTTCTTTTCCAATTTAAGAACTATTTTGAAGATTCCTACTTTTTTTTTTTTTTTTCAGTCTCTGCCACTCTCTGCCCTAGACTTTCAGAAGAGAAAAACAAAGGAACTGCTGATGGGATGTTTTGATGTGAGTATCTGATTTTTGAGTTTGCTTGGAATGCTGATAAAAGCTACCAAATTTCCCAGGCATCTGGGGAGAAAACAGCAGGTAGATGGAGGTATTTCATTGTGCCTTTCTCGTACTTGGATAACATGTCTCTGCTGGCTGATTGATAATCCTGACCAGGGTTTGTATTGTTGAACTATCATGCCATTATGATAAATTAAACACTTCTTATGGCTGTTCATTGAGGTGAGGTATTTAATTGGTTTATTTAATGAACAAATACTAGCCATTTAAAATATGATCAGCCCCTTGGCCAGTGTGGGTTGCCAGCCCTACAACAGCATCCTTTCTTTCTCTGCAGAGAAATGCGGGCACCTTCACTGGGTGTTTTCCAGCAGCACATTCAGGCTCTGACAGAATGCCTCTCTTGTACAGCTCTCACTCCATTTTGCTGCTTCAGTGTCTCTGGGTTTACTGCAGCTGCAATTTTTTCTCTCTTTCTTTTTTTTTTCTTTCCATAGAAAAAAGTTACACATAGCCATTTCACCCATGTTATAAACCTCCCAAGAATACAAATCTGCTTGCTTGGAGATGTTTTTTGGCTTGTGTTGTGGTGAGAGGAGTTGAAGGTCATAGTAAATGCTTCTGGCTCGCTAACCTAATACTCTGTGGCACCCCTCTGATTTTTAAGATTTCAGTAAGATTAATTTGAAGGGGGAACATTTCATGAGCCTCTTTTAGTAAAGTCACTCAAGTGACTGTCTTTTTTTCCTTTTTGAACAAGATCCAGCTTTTTCTTTTTCTTTGAGAGTAAAGATATATTATAGCTGCACCCATCAACTGCCTCTGTTGATGTCCAACAGAAGACGGGGTTAACAACATCTGGAGTATTATTCATTACTGAGTAATCTGTGAGCTTGTTTCCATTTCTCCTTGAGTCAGGAGGTCTGACAAAAGCAAAAGGTCACAGCCCAGCCAGGCTGTTTTGCAACACTGAATGTAAAGTGCACTGCACTAGCATCAAATAAGGTGCCACTGCTCATTTATTTGTACGATACAAACTTAGACTCTGTGAAGCAATATAAGGAGTGACATATGTGTTGCATGAAACAATAGGACTAGTTCTGCTCACAGTGACAACAGGCCATTCTGATCACAGCCAGAAGCTGTCAAGGTGTTTGTTGTTAGAAATATCCAGAAAAAAAAATCAGCAACACAGCTAAATCATACTGTGAAAAAACGCATTATGATTTTGCTATAGCTGTACAAAATTCACATCAGAAGGCAAGTTACATAGTGCCAACACAGCAAGAAAAATATCTTCCAGTTTTGCTGAAAGGTTTGGGTCTTCTTTTCACTGCATCTTCTGCAGATTTCATCAGTTCAGCTTCATTGAGATGATGCAGAAGGTTTTCAATCTTCCTTTGCAAAAGGGACAGTAAGGGAGACATAACACAAAACTTGTCTCTTGGGACTCAGGTGAAGTGAAACTGTGAATCCAATAATTTCTTCTCAACACAGAATATTGAACTTCATGCAAATAGGATACTGTGTTTTTCTGCTTCGTCTCTGTCTCATCCCAGTCCATCCCACACCATCCCACTGAACAGTATCTGAGGTGAAAATAGTACTTTTGTAAGGCAGACAAGTTTCACCCACTTTTCTTCCTGAGCATAACAAAGAGTACAGACCCCAGGGTTGCAGTGTCATCCTTATGTTACTGCCCTTGTTCAGCCTGTTAGAGGATGTGTGAAAAATTTCTGCTTTTCATAACACCTTCTCTGCGCCAGCTCTCGTTTTTCTCCAGGCTTGGCAAAATTAAAGCCAGTAATGTCTTTACCTGGGGCTGATCCAAGGCCTGGGGATCCCTCCCCTGCCCTCATCTGGCTCCCAGCAGGCTTCTGGCCACTAAGGATCAGCTGGGCTCCCAGGAGCTGTGCCAGCAGCTTCAGAGGGAGCAGCTGCCAGCTCTTGCACACAGGCTTTTCCCAAAAATAACTTCAGTACTTGCTCTGAAAGCTAGTGTTCAAATATCTACAATACCAAGGGTGCCACCAGCCATACAGATAAAATAGACCTACCACTTCTACAGTACTTTGCCATGTTAGATTTTAAGGTAGTAAACTGATGATGCAGCAAAATCACAGTTGTGAGGATTGAAAAGGATGCACAGCATCAACATGCTCTGAGGTGGTACTGGGCAAACACTGTTTCATCTGAGGCCACAGACATCTCCTCCAGCATTGCTGCTGCTCAAGGAGAGAGCCAGTGCAAAGAGAGTGAGAAGGCAGACATTAAGATGGATCCAGATTTACAGCTCTAAGAGCCAGCAGATATCCTTATTTTGAAAAAATAAGGCAGTGCAATCACTTTTCCAGGTTTTGTGAACAGCTCAAAAACATGGCTGAGGCCATAATTCATGCCTCTTTATTCCCAAGACAGCATTCATTTTTTCTGGGCAGAACCTATGGCACTATGGCTTGTGTTCTAATAAAAAAATTCTCTTTCATGTGAACATTATTGTTTGTGAAGGGAAATTCAAAGCATAACTCTCAGAATTAGGTGATTGTTTAATAAAGTAGGACCTTCATTCAGACAGGTATTTTACTGTAGTGGACACAAAGTGCAATTTTAAGATGTCCATTACATAATATAGGCTTTATCTTTACAGTGCTGCAGATATTAAAAATGCAATTAGATGAGAAATGTCTTCAGGTGGAACTGTGTAGTGCTCTGCTTCTGATAACAAGTCCTTGTGTAAGCATAATTTAAGTAGCAAAATATTGAGGCAGATTCTCTTTGGTGAAATCCCTCTGTCCAATGGAGCACTACTAACATTGACAACAATTTCTACTCCAGAAACTAAGGCATGCAGAGCCTTCTTTAGGTGGTCATGGAAACGGTGGCAACCTTTCATTTGTCATCCTGAGGGTGAAGAGTTTTCTTGTTACAAGAAAGCTCTGGCAGAGCTCACCAAAGAGACTTGGTATTTATTAGTCTGAACACCGTCAGCAAACTCCACCTTCCTGTACTGCTTAAGGGTCTGAAATACCTGTGATGAAGGTCCCTAGTTACCATTTGTAGGCCAAAAAAGTCCGTATTGTCATTTACTTCAATCACCATATGTGTTTTTCATGTTCAAAGGACTCCCATGAAGGACAAAGGAGAATTTCATTTCTTAATGCAATGAAACCATGTTGTCATGTTTCTCTAGAAAGAAGCAGTTGTGTGGACTTTCCTGCCTTTTCTCTGTTATATAATCTACGCTATATGTTTGCTGGAAGAAAAAGCTACAGAGAGGAAGAGGTGTACCAGGTGCTAGTAAATGAAGCATACAAATTCCCAGGATGCTAGCTCTCCTTTTTTTATTATGTGGAGAAAAAAACTGTGTAAGGGTTATGAAAGGGGCTGGGTTGATAGAGGAGAGCAATACTACTACTTTTCCATGGGACTTTTTCAGTACAAGAGACAGGTGTACTCAAATTCCTGAATTTTGCTTCATTATTTGTTCCCTTTTATTTTTGACTTAGGCCTTTCAATGATATCCATGGCAAAGAACAAAGTTTGTACCAATAAAAAGCCTTCTGTTTAAAAAGAGCTAAAACTATGCCCTTATCTGTTACAAGGCATTAGCAAAGCAGTTCAGCATTCCCACTGCTGTTGTAAAATCTGAACAGTTTTTTCATAGAGCAATATAAATGTAGCCTAAGTTAGATATAATAAGTCATTATTTCACTAAGAAATTGTGGGGAGGGGGGGAGCCAAGCTCTAAAAACACCCTAAAATACAAGCAGAAGAGAAATATTGCTGAAGTCTAAGATGCCAGGAAATGTGTTTCAAAAAATCAGATGTTTTCATAATGCATAGCGTTCTTTGCAAAAAAATAATCCCCACTGCTCATAAAAATGATGAAATGATACAATTGCAGAGTTTGCACACCCTCTTCCTGCCTACCCATGATTGCATATTTAACCTCAGCATAAAAAAATGTGAGAGTGTTAGAGGAATTTTTTCATTCTGTTGATGTTCAGGCAAACATGCTATTTCCAAGATATATTTGTATTACAATGGTTAGTTCCAAAGTGCTCAATGTCCACAGCAGGGTTCAGATATTCAGAAGAGCAAAAACCACAGTTTCCACTACCTCAGTGGAAGGCAGTGGGTACTCAACTGTCCTGGATAACTGGCCAGTCTATACAAATACCTAATTTACGTAACTGAGTATTGGTGCTGAGTCCTTTTGCAGAGTTCTCTTACCAGGTCCAACAAATTGAAAATAGAACTTGAATCTTGCATTCTATGAGCAGGTTTTTTGCCCCATTTTCAAAATAAAATAATGGAGAGCGAAAAATATGTCAGAAATGTCAGCAATGTGCAAAATTTGGCATTGACTTCTACAGAGTGAGCCAGAATAAGAGCATCCATCTTGGAGATGAGAAATGTAGAGGGATATATGATACAGAAATAAAGTGTTATGGACCGTATAAAGAAGAAGAACAGTGAATGATTGATTATTCACTATTTTTCACAGTCCAAGGACTAGTAAGTATCAGCTTAGATAAATTAATGGGAAAAAAAAATCTATCAAGAATTATTAAGCACAAAGGTGCAGCTTTTAGTTTAAGAGGTCATTAAACTGCAAACTGATGAAAACTGTGAAATATACTGGGGAAAAAGATCACTGTAAAGTTGTTCTGGTTTTCCTTAAGTCTCTGTGACTAGCTACTGGCAGAGATGTGGTAGTGGCCTTCATGGTCTTTTGGCTGGAGCCAGTGCAGCAGTTCTAGTTCTTATAAATGGTTAGGCAATTCAAATAGCAGGGAACCAGACCCATGAAGCAAGAGGTCACTTCATCTCTCTGCAGTTCATAGCTGAATAAACAGATCAGTGAGTAGGAGTTGAGAGGTAAATTAACTTTTGTATTCAGCACTGGCAGAAAGATACTACCACATCATATCCACTTCTGGTAACTGTAGTTTTAAGAGGGTGTCAGAAACTTGGAGAGAATACCAAAAAAAAAAGAAAAAAAAAAAAAGCCACCAGAAAGACTGGGACTTCACTTATCAAGGAGAAAAACAGAAGGATTTATCCACATTTTGGGAGAAAAAAAAGAAAATAATAATAAAGAAAAATGGTCAGTCAAGGGCTTTTAGTCTACTGAGAAAATAAAGAAGAGCTGAAAATTAAATCCACAAAAATTCTTACTGGAAATAATGCAGACAGGGGAAGGGAGGTGTTATTTGGTTGGTTTGGTTTGGTTTGGAATGGGTTGGGTTTTTTCCCTTCCAAGAGGAACCATCATAGAAAACTACAAAAAAAGTAGAGGATTTTCCATCTCTTAATACCTTCAAATAAAGACTATTTTCCCAGTCAAGTGTGTTGTTGTATTTTATACAGGGTTAACAGGTTTTAAAAAACCCACCACACACAAATTATGGTACAGAGAAGGATAACCTATTTCTTCTAATGGTCCTGCCTCATGTTGTTTATTTGGTGACTGTAAAGAATTCACTGTGTGCATTCACTGTAAAGAATGTACTGTGTGCATTCCCCTCAGTGTCTCCCTCCAATCATATACAGCCTAGATCTCTTCACTTAACCTGAATGGTGAAAATATACTTGCTCATCTTCTGATTCAACATAATCCTTTTTTTCTCCCTCTTGTAGATCTGTTGTCTAGTCAGTTGTTCCCCATTGTGAACTCGTTTTTCCACTTAAGTATAGAACCTGGTACTTCTGCTTATTGTCTTCATGCAGAATTGCCCTATTTTAGACCATTTCTCCAGTTACTCTATTTTTAATTTTTTTTTTATTTCTCCCTCCAGCATAAGTATTTTTTTCTAATTATCATATCATCCACAAGTGTAGCAACTCAGTTTTATCAACCATCCAACTTACTTACAACAACACTAAATGGCACCTGGCCATGACACAGTCCAATGCAACCCTTCTTTATTCATTCTTCCCATGGAAGGGTGAAAAATTAAGAGTTTATTGGAAGATTTATCTCAGCAGCTTCCACAGACTCTCTAGGCTGTGCTTTCCTAACCCACTTGCTTGATGCATAGCACAGTGTTGAAAGTCTTCAGTCAAGATCTGTGTTTCCATATATACTGTTACTACACAGTCCTGAAATTGTATTACTGTTGCGTGGAATGAAATTAGATTGTTCTGCTCTTGATGAATCTGTACTGTTTGTTATTCAGCTTATACTGCAAAACATCTGTTCATTATTTCCAGTGTTTCCTAGATACTTAAACTGAATAATCTGTCCTTTCCACTCTTTTTTTTGAATAAATATGGCATTTTTTAGCTTTCCACTACTTCGTGTGTCCTCCACGTTTTCTTAAATATAGCTGCTAATGCTTCTGAGATTGCCACAGCCAATCCTTTAAGTATTCCAGTATGAAGTTCATTAAGGCTACTCAAACTGAAATGCTTTATTTAAGAACTCTCTAATTTGTTTGCTTATTTGAGGCTGAGATATTGACTTCTTCACAGTGGTTTGAATTGCTGGCCATCTCCTCAGAACAGACTTGGTTTCTTCATTCGAAACAGAGAGATTTAACTCTTTAATCTTCTCAGAGTGGAAATTCAGCACTCTCTTTTCCTTGGTCAAAAAAGTATCTGATTTTTAAGGGATACCAACTTCTTTACAGTGTGCAGAATGGTGGTGTCCCCAGCATGTCACTAGTGTGGCTTTCTATCATCTACTTTGTGATTTTAGCTTGCTAGGAGCATATTTGCAGCTGAATTACCCTTGTGCTTCTGTGCTGATTGGGACTAAGTTTTGAATTCATGCTGAACTCAGCGATGATAATATAGAGATGTGTTTGTTATTGCCGAGTTGTGCTTACATGGAGCCAAGGCCTTATCTGCTCTCATACTGCCACACTGGTGAGGAGACTGGGGGTGCATGGGAAATTGGGAAGGGACAGAGCTGGGACAGCTGACTCCAACTGACCAGGAAGATATTTCAATCCATATGGTGTAATGCTCAGCATATAAAGTGGAGGGAACGAGAAAGCAGTGGGGGACATCTGGAATGAAGGCAATTGTCTTCCCAAATAATTATGCATGATGGAACCCTGCTTTCCTGAAGGTGGCTGAACACCTGCCAGTCTATGGGAAGTAGTGAAAGAATTCCTTGCTTCACTTTGCTTGCATACAGGGCTTTTGCTTTCCCTATTAAACTGTCTTTATCTCAACCTATGAGTTTTCTAGCTTTTACTCTTCTGACTGTCTCCCTGATCCCACTCGTGGGGAGGTCAACAAGTGGCTGTGTGGTACTTGGCAGCTGGCTGGGGTTAAACTAGGACAGCCTCTTAATCCTCATTAATAACATAACATAGCATAGCATAACATAGCATAACATAGCATAACATAGCAATTTTATCATTTTTTTAAAGCATTTTAATTGCATTACAGACTGTGTGAGGTCACTTACATGGAAGACTTGAATGACTCTTAGGTCCCTGGTCTAGAGAATATACAATTACTTGTATAAAGGAAAACAGCATCAATACAAGAGATGCAGGGAAAACCCTTCCTAAGAATACTTCACTGCCTAGTGACTAAATTCATAGGTTGAAAGACCTGAGGAACTGAATGCCGACTTCCCTTTGTCCATGTCAATCAATTAAAAGGTGGAATGTTGATGCTCATATCTCATGTCTCAGATGAGAACTCCAAAGTACTTGGCTACTGCAAACACAGACAATATTTCTCCCCCTCATTTTTAGCAAGAAAAAACTGTGCTCTGTATATCTGACCCCAAGAAAGAAGCCATGCTACAGAGCCCATTTGGAAACAGCCAGTGGTTTTGTCATCATTGACTGCATCTGGACTAAGAATTGAGCACATATCCCTCCTTGATGTTTCTTACTGGCTGCTTTGCCTATCCTCTACTTCCCTGACAGCAGATGGGCTAGTGTGACTTAGATTGTTTAGGTACCTAGATCTTTCAGTATAGGGAGGTAAGTGAAACCATTGATTCAACTAGGCATGAAATGAACTAAAAGTCATTTGAATCTGAACATCTACATAATTCCCAAACAAGACATGATCAGTTAACCCTTGCAGTGGCTTTACTGTGTGAATGCAGCCGAGACACACACACTGAGGCTTCCAAAAGGACTGATTAGACTTGTCTATATATTCTCTGCAGGAAGCAAAATTAAAATTTAATTCTAAAGTGAAAACCTCCATCAGACCTGATTTTATTGTGATTAGACTAGTGAATACTGACTTTCTGAGACAAAAATTATATATGTAGTCCCAGACCTTTGCTACTTCCTAGGAGAGCACTACCTTGTCTGAAAGCAATGGATTCTTTCACCCTATCAGTAAATTCTTGGAGAAGGTTTCCAACCCAGCAGCAACCTTTCCTTTTCCCCCATGAGGCTGAAATATTTTCCTAGTATTATCTGCATTGATGACAAAAATAACTGCAGGGTTCGTGCTATCTGCATGGAAAGCATAACCTGTGGGCCAAGCTGATCCCTGGACTGGATCTGTTGAAACAAGTGTAGCTATCCCCACAAAGGACTGCCACCTCCTTTTCTAGGGCCATAGAATTTCCTGTTCAACAGCCTAAGGCTACAGCTCTGTTAAAATGTAATCTACTTTTTGCTTTTCGTATCATGCTTACCTCAGAGTACTCATCTGTGGGAGAAACTCACTCCATGCTGAATTACTAAATTACTAGAAAAACAGATGACTTATTAAACTAGACACCTGAAGTCAGGTGTGTGGGTTGCATGCAATTTTTGCAGAAAAATGTGTTATGTATTTAGGCCTTTTTTGCTAAATTCTGTTATGATCTTAAACAAAAAGTATGATACCTTTTAGCACTGGGCTTATACCAGGGAAAATACAAGTTTGTGAATATATACATATATATATGCATAGGATATGTTAAAAATAATTAATTAAATAAAGGAAGTTCAACAGAAGAAATGAGTTTTTAATGTGAATACAAGTGAAGAAAATAAGACAGAAACCAGCTGCCCCTTGAAAGAACTACATATACTTTGTCTTCATGGCAAATGCTTTTAATATGCATGCAATGAACAAGCTCCTGCTCAGACATGCTTTGTGCAAGTCATGTGTGAGTTACGTGGCTGGGGCAGCCAAAACATCCCTGTGGAAAATGGGCTTGCAGTGCTCAAGAACTAGGACAAAAGAGTTGTATTAGTTTTGTAACTGAAATGTAAGGCTGTATAATTCTGGGAATAGGGGGAAATATCACAGATATAAGACTAAGCATCAAGTATATGTTTCGTAGGGAATTTTTTGGCCAATCAGTAAAAGCCTGGCAATTAAAACCAAAGCTGATAATAAGAAAACATAGACTGTTATGAATCTTGAAATTATTTTTTAGATTATTCCAATTCTTTCAACAGTTTTGTTTTGCTGTTTTCTTAAGTAAAAGTTTAATTTCTATACCCTAACAACTCTTCACTTTGAAATGTGAATTATACTAAAAATAATGATTTGGGTCTAATCAGAATGTATGTTGGGTTCTCCACTTACAAAAATATTTGCCTTTTCTTTCTGATTTGGGAGAGCCTGCAGTATTATATAATCTAGCAGTACAATTAATCTCTTTCCTAGACAAATTTAGGAAATAATGATGTATTCAGTACTCTATCCTATATGATCTTTTACCATTAAAAAATACCTTGTAACTGTAAATATCTAAGGTAACTGTTTGGAATGTGCATTACCATTGTATGAAGAATTTTGCAGGGAACTGTTCAAGCTATGTCCAAAATCTAGTCATTTTACTCAGATGTAACAGTGCAAGGCAATATCTCTGATCAGGGGAATAAAAAGAAAAATATGTTTAATTAACCAATTGTTCAAAGTGCAGAAAACTGAATGTGCACCAGATATTTTGAAAGTAACGGGGAATCCTTTTGGCGTAAATGATTACAGCAATTAATACTCTTCAACTCCTTGGAAAGAATGAACCATATTTATCCAGCCTTCTACCTTTGTCAGGAAATGTAATTCTCTTTTCTGTGTCATTTACAAACAAGAATTAAAAGGCCTTTACTTTTTCATAAGCCTTAATGTAACAATGTTGAGCAGAAGTCAAAAATATTTAGGCAGCTTTTATGGAATGGCCCTGGCCCTGGCCCTGACTGCTAGACTGAGATGTGCTCATAAGGACCATGCTCCTGAATAGAGAAAAGATTTATCTGTGCACTCACCCTTTTTATTGAATTATTTCACTTTCCCAAGTGAATTCCTATTCTAAAACCATTTCCTAAATTCATAGGATTACCTAAAGGACTGGGCCCATTTTTGGGGGTGTCTACGATGGAGAAGTGTGTGCCTTGTGCACTCACAGCCTACTGTGAGGGATGGCAAGATGCAAAATGGGCCAGAGTTCAGCTGGCGTAATCCAATAGCAGAAGTTTTGAAATCAGTGGATGTCTACTGGTTTTTATCAGCTGTTCTAAAACTGAGGCAAAAGCCCAGCTTCCAGCTAGCTGAATTTTGGAGATGCTGTCTGGAGCCAGCTCTGCGACAAGTTTCTCCCTATTAACTTCACAGAGTGAAAGAGTCAAATGAGATAAAACAGTTAAATGTGCAGCCAATCCCAGTTCAACTCATTTGTAATTCTAAGGAACATTCTTTTGTGGCCTTTTCAACTCCTGTTGCAGTGTTTTACCAGCATTTTACAACTAGAGGTTGTAACACATGATATAATAACTGACATACTCTAGATTGTTTAAGGAAATTTGGGCAGAGAAAGCAAGCGGCTTGAAGTAGGTAAGAAACCCAAAATCCACAGACTGCCATCTGAAACACATAGATGTGTTGGAAAAGACAGTGCAAGTAGCTGAGCTTAGTCATATTAAGCAATGTCTGGTTTCTACAAGGTAGCACTACTGAGATGAAAAGGTTTTAAGGTTCTTCCCATCCCTGCCAGCTCTCCTGCGCATGCATGGATAAATTCGTGTCTGAGTGGTGAGCACAGAGAGGCATCACATTTTTATTTTTTTTCTGTAGTCACTGAGACTCACATTCAGATCTGGCCAGGTCATGAGAAACTTTGTGCTTGAGAAAGGGCAAACAACCTTAAAATCCAACTGACTTGGTGAACACAATAGTACCAAGAGCAGGGAACCCTGGAATAGCATCTGGAAAACAGCTTTTGGACCCTGATGTCTTTATTGTTACATAATGATAGGGTGTCGAATCTGCTGCCTTTGACCCTGTAAAGATGGAATTTGCAGTTGTATTTTGTCCCATGATTAAATTCAGTCTGGTAATGGCTCTGATAATTATGCATTTGCCAGACTGACCTGGATGGGAGGCACCAGAGTGGCTTACACTGTATTAAAGACTACAAGTTGTTTATTTGTGTTTCTAACATTAAAATTATTCCGAACTCAATGTTAGCAGTTTCAGAAAAGTACTAGGAATGACATTCCCACCTGCAAGAGTCAAGCTAAAACAGATGTTTTCAGAGTGGTTGAAAGTTGGACTTGGAAGAGAGGTTACCTATCCAATTCTTATGGTCTCTTCAGCAAAGTCTGTCACACTGTAAGAAGGAGCCAAAATCCTCCTGTTCAGTGCTGTTAAGATTTCCAGAAAATAAAAGTTTGCAAGCTTACCTGCAGTGAGTGGAGGATCAGGCAAGTGAAGGATTAGGCTAGTGAGATATGGCTACAGTGGCATACAGCCTCTACACTGAGAGATGAGGAGCACTCTGTATTCATGTATTCAAGTACATAAATAGGAGGTGCCAAGATGACAGATCCAGACTCTTCTCAGTTATGGAAACCAATAAAAGAAGAGGTAATGAGCAAAACCTGAGGCACAAAAAGTTCCACCTAAATACTAGGAAGAAGCTCTTCACTGTGTGAGCCACCGAGCACTGGAAGAGATTGCCCAGAGAGGTTGTGGATTCTCCCTCACTGGAGATATTCAAGAACTGTCTAGATGCAATCCTGAGCCATATGCTCTAGAATGGCTCTGCTTGAGTAGGGACGTTGGACCAGATGACCCATTATGGTCCCTTCCAACCTAACTGATTCTGTGATTCTGTGATCCTCCATTGGCTAGACAGAGATGCCTGAGGGAACTGCAAGAGGTCTCCATGACAAGCTGAATCCAGAGGTATCACTGCCTGTGTCATTCCTGGCAGATGTCAAACTCACACCTGCAGACTGCTTCTGGTGAACGTCCACAGCTTCCCTAGACAAGATACTCTAGGGCTTCTTTTCCTAAGACCTATGAATTTATCAAACTGTGAGACATCATTCCAAAATGTTGTTGCTTTGGCTTTAGGAGTCTTTTGGCTACAGTACTGTCCTGTCTCATCTGGCAGGCAAGAAACCAAAGTAATGGACGAGAAATCCAAATTCCAATGATTAACAGTTTGACCCTGGAAACATAGGTTTGATGAGTCAAAGCAGGAAAAGAGAAAGAAAAATGCAATGGTCTGTATTTTCAGGCTCCACAAATGAAGGTGAAAAGATATGGTGGATGAAGAACAGACATTTAGTATTAAGCTATTTAATAAACATCCCAGGAAGAGTACAGAGCAGGATATAATCAAACCTAAAAAAGGGCTGAGATGGGGAGGTCATGACAATCTTTTCCTTTGTGACACTTTTTTCCTGTATCAAACTGAGTTGTCCATTAAAAAAAAAAATCAAAATAAAATCAGTGGAGATCAATGACAGAAATTACTTGCATTCTGGGCACACAGGAAGATGAGTCCCCTGAGTATGGTTTTGGAAAAAACTTCAGTCATTGGCTGACGCCTTTCCTTACCCTCTGTGGATCAGGCAGGTGGGAAGGGATGCAGAGTATCTTGGTCAACAGACCATCTTCTGCTCTTTTATGCAACCAGCTTGTGATAAGAATGACTTCATCCATCACATCTTCAGTGATGGCTTTTTCTGAGCAAACTTTGGCTTGTGGTCTGCTCACAAGTTAATCACATCTTCCTTTGTGGGTCTTTGCTATTGTTCTTAGTGCTCCTTGACTGGCCTCCCATATCACTGTGCAATATTAGTTTTTGTGTTTAAAACCTTTTTGTCCCTCTCACCGAAGCCTTGAACACCACAAGGCTTTCAACCAGTGTGCCATGACTTTGTCAGGTTTCAACACTGTATGTGTCACTGTAATTTGCATGCCAAGAAGCTGCAAAACAGTTCTGTTGGAAAACAACTGGCAGACATCTGCAAGGTGAAGCAACCAGTTTGTTTTTGTCACATCATACGGCTTCCCAGCACACCCCAGACTGACATTTAATGGATACCAGTCTCATCTTACACCAAAACCCATCAGTGGCTTTGTGAAAACCCTTCCTAAACATGTCAATGGCAAAGTTCTGTCTTCAACACAACCTGAGTGAGTGAGTCCAATGAGCTGAGGGAAGCCTCTCTCTTCAGCCTTTGTGGCTTTGGTAGCTGGTTGGAACTAGTTCCTATCCAACAGAGCAGTTTAAGTGCTGCCCATGCCCCCAGAAAAGACCTGAGTCCTTTCTCTTGCTTCATGGTCAGAGTTGTTTCCAAAGACATGCCTTGTAACAAGACGTTTCTTGGCAGAAATCAGGTAAAAAGAATAAATGGTGTACTTAGCTGCAGTGCCAGCTGCACTATTGTGTGGGATTTCTCTGGGAAGTTGGGGCCGTGCCCTCCCCCTCCCCCTCCACTCACCAGCCGGACACCGACTCCCATTGCCACCCACTGTGGCCACTTCCTACTGCTCCACAGCAAACCACCAGCATCTAAATGGCACACTCAGCGCCACATCTGTTAGCGTTTAGTCCGAGTGTTGGCTGTCCTTCCTAATAATTCATTTCAAATAGGCTAAAGCAACAAGCAGACGTTCATTCTCTTGCTCTCTTTTTTTTCCCTATTGTGCCATTCAACAGCCTCCAAAGCTGCTAAAGCCACAAAAATGTTAAAGTGATTATTGGCCAGTGTCAAACTTATTTTGGAGTGGTTGTCTTATATTGGGTGACATATTATTTACCTTTCTTATCTAAGCTTAATAGAGTTAAACAAATCAGCTCTTCCTGACAGGAGACTGCTAAGACGTGATTGAATGAGCAGTGTTGTTAGGAGAGCATATGTGCCTGAGCTCTGATGGCTTCTAACAGCTAAGCTCTGGTGCCCACTGTCGTGACATTATATTTCCAGCTTCACTATCAGCTTAACACTATTCAATGCAGCAGAATAAAAATAATCAGAAATGCAAATGCAATTTAATACACCTTTGTATGTTTTAATACTTGCAATTCAGGAGTTTGTATACAATACACAGAGGAGACTCAATATTTCATTCTAAGTGTAAAAGAATTTTTTTTCTAACTCTTGGGTGTTTAAGGTGAGTTTGTATAAAGTCATCAAAACCTTCAGCCAAAGGTGAGTGCATGTTGGATTAACACAAAAAAGGCAATGGTGATCATTAAAATGGTACCTTTATTCATATTATGAAGGATGCAGAAAAGTACAATGGAGAGTTTTACAACAGAAGCTTTAAACTTTGGTTTACCCCTCCAAAAACCTGTTCCCAAAGAGAGTGGGTTGGAAAAGGCCAGAGTTCAAAACTGTATTGACAGAAGCTTCTCCTTATCTGTCTGGGCAGAACACACTCATCGGTGTGCTGTCTGAAATCCTCATGCTCCAACTGATTTAATTCTTACAGTGACTCACGAGGACTGGGATGGTCCCTTGCTGTAAGAGACATGTATTATCTTCTGCCAAGGACCTTTGGCTTTTAAAGAAATTAATAGTGATTAACCCAAGAAACAGTCAAAACGAGGGGTAAAGTGCAAAGGAATAGCAGCAGTTGTTAGTGACTGGCCTTGGTGTCAGCCCAGCACTGTTGCCTCTGGTGTTTTAGAGGTCTTGCCGAGTCTGACCACCATCCACTCGCTCACCTGTGCCTCGGTGTGCCAACAGCCAGATGTTGGGCAGCGCCAGCAGATGAAATCTCCCTTACCCTCCCACCAAGGACAGCAGCAGCTAGGGAGTGAGTGCCAGCTCCCAAATAAGGCATCCTGGCTCACCTTCCCTAGCCTGAAGCATCTATCTCGGGGGCAGGCAGCCAGCTAGCAAAGCAGGGTTTGGGGCCATTCTTGCATCACCAGTATGGCCCATGTATCTCTGCAGACGTCTGCCTAGAGATGTCACGGGCTCCACATCATGGTCCTGCATCAAGGGTGAAAGAAGGGATTATATGTATGTTTCTGTACCTGCAGGAAGAACACACAGGCTTTTTATGGGTAAAATAAACTTTGGCCATGAACTGCAAACTTAGAAACATCTTCCTTGAAGTGTTATCCTTTTTTTGCTCAGTGGCAAGCCTAATATCTTTGGTGATGCTTTTATTTATTACATGATAATCTGGCAGGGAATTGGTAGGCCACTTGCAAAAATGATTAATCAGAAATACCAATCCTGTTCTGATTTGCAGCGTAACAGAAAACAGCAGCTCTGTCCTGTGCTACTCCCCAGTGATTTACATCAGTATGTGCCAATGATGGAAAACATGGCCTGCCTGTAAAGCTACAATTAGGGCTAGTTTCCATGGACATGGTCAGTTGAATGTAGAAAGAAAAAAAAGTGAAAAAGAATAAAGAAATCAAATTAAGGGAACAATGTAAAACAACCATTATAAAATAACTGAGTACTTTATATGCTAGAATATGAATGACTTTATGATATATGCGTCTACTGACAATTTTTGTACATATTTTTACATGCTTCATGAGACTATCCAAGTTGAAAAGTTCACATTTATACAAGAATAAAAGAAAAATCTGAAGAAGCCTGAAGTTTATAAATAAAAAGCATGATACATTAATATGCAGTTTCCAGAGTGTTCTACTTCACCATCTTCTACTGAAGATAACAGGAGTTATACTCTAAGGAAGTACTATCAAATAAATACAGGAATAAACAGCCAAGGAAGGAAAAATATTCACAAAGATCCAAAAGCTGCTGACACTACATAAAGAGAGGGAACATTTTGACAGCTTTATTCATGCCAATAATCACAAGTTGCCTTTTTCAACGTTCAGGCTACTAAAGTTGCTTTATTCTGTTTCTTATCCACTGCTGCAAAATGAAATAAAATTTCACAATAATGGAAACCATTTTGATTCCTAATTTTAGGCATCCTTAAATTTGAAAACTTTGCCATTTTTCTGTCAACAATTCTTGACATGTCAGGTTTTTTACCTCCTTGGTTGTATACTCAAACTTGAGAAGTGCTGAGGCACCTCATGTGGACCTTAAGTACCATCACTCTTCTCAGACAGTAAAGTGGAAGTGTAAACATGTGATGTTTAAACATGGCAAGAGATATTTCAATTGCCAGTGCTAGGGGTATTTCCAGTCACACTGTGCTAGCACTGTTGTTTCTTAGCCTTCTGTTCTTCACTACCCATGACAGAAAAAGTGAGAATTTGTCTCAATAACCTCTTTCCTTTGCTAAATCGGCACAGAGAGAGCTATGTTGGTCTTGATATTTTTCTTTTCAAATGCTGAACTCCTCTGGGACGCTTCCCACTCTTTGTGTTACAGGGTTAGATTGGTATGTGTCTCCAGTTAGGCAACTGTAGA
This sequence comes from Acanthisitta chloris, assembly GCF_000695815.1. Taxonomy (NCBI): domain Eukaryota; kingdom Metazoa; phylum Chordata; class Aves; order Passeriformes; family Acanthisittidae; genus Acanthisitta; species Acanthisitta chloris. The sequence continues at coordinate 66,942 of NW_008663727.1, forward strand.
TTTCTAACCCATTAGAACTAGCACATCTTAAGTGTAATAGTTTCTGGGAAGGAAATCTGCAATATAAAAATACCTTTAATGATTTAACTGTACCCTGTGTAATACTTTATTATTCTGTGTTAAGGTACAGCAGTACAGAGCCATGATTTTACAGGTTGTTATTCTGTCCCCTGGTTCTCTTTATTCAGGAAACTTTAACCACAGTCATGAGACAAACTAAGAAAATAGAGTATAACCAACAAAAAACCCACAAGACAATTACGTATTGAATAGTGCACGTAATAGATAACTCAGATGTGAGGTGGCAAGCACTAGCACTAGGTACTATGCTAAGTGTCAGTGTGCTCACCACCCCCAACAAAACACCCAGTAGGACATTTTTGGCTAGGCCAACATCTGTCAGGTGGAAAGTATCAGTCTTTGCTGCTACTTCTGGGAGCAGACTAGTCCTTGGTGTCACTGAGTTGCCATCTCCCATCTCTGTCTTCAGTAGGATTTTATAACTTTCTTTGTCTGTTATTTTTTCCTTGAATCCTTCAGTTGTTATCTGTGCCAATGATCTTACCTCTGCCTCCAATTTTACATTATAATTTGGCTGATTCTAGTCTATGTATTTTCTCACAGTTCTCTCTCATAACTTAACATTTTCTCTAAAGTTTGAGCTAAAGTTGCACAGCTGGGCTGTATCAAAACTAAGCCTGGGATCACAGGCAGCTGAACTCCTAGAAGGAGAATCATGAGGTGGGGGAGGAGGGGGAAAAAGTTCTGTGTTGATAGGATTGTACCATGCAACTTTCCAAGGTTTTGAGGGGTCCTCTGGTTCTAAGCAGGAGATGACAGAGCTTGCTAAACTTTGCCAAGCCAAACATCTAGGAGACGGATCTCTGAAGTCAAATCAGATAAAATTTTCCAGGCACCTTCAGTCAGCTATTTTTCTTTCTGAAAACAGAACGAATGGATGCTCACAAATGGCTACTGTGCATCCAGCCCATAAACCCAAAAATCCAGGAAAGACAATGCTACAGAATTTTAAATTGTAATAAATATTCTGCTACAGCTGAGGAAGAAGCCAAAACAGGTACTGACCTGTTAGGTAACTCTACAGGACAGGTGGAGCTCCATGCTCAGCTCCTGGCAAGATATGTAAGTGCCAAACTTAAATACTAAAATGTCTTGAAGACAATTATATGATCCCAGTAATAAAAATTTATGCATAATTGATTCCAAATCAGTTCACAAAGGGTTGTAAAGTTGGGGGAGGGATGTGCTTAGGAGGGTGCAGAAACATACAGAAAGTTTAAATGCTGCTTAAAGTCAAGTCCAGGCACCTACAATTCTCCACAGCTTTGTTGTTCACATCAGTGCTGGACACCACTGTTATTACATGAAAGTAAGTCACTACTACCAATCTTCCTTGCAAAATGAAACAGGCAAAGAACAGGCCCAACCTGTGAGCCAGTTGCTCACCCATTGCGTGATTTGTTTATACTCAATCATGGTCAGCATGGTCTGGACTTCTGATGCATTTTTTGGTAGACGGTCATTTGCTAAAATACAGGAATAGTCCAGAGACTAATGCATAAAATGATACATGAATGCCACCACCAGTGGCCATAATTTAAGCAAAAAAGCAACAATCATTTATTGCTAAATGAGGTGATTTTGATACCTTGGTTTAAGAAGAAGACTTGGGTTACTAAATTCTGTCCCACAAAGGCTGAATATGAGTACCTAGGTTGCTGAATAAGGCAGATGCCTGCATTTCCAAATGGATGGTGTAGGCATATCCCTGCTCAGTTAGTGGCTGATTGTGAATCCCAGCTGAAGCCTTTGCCATATGAAGAAGTGTTCAAGACCTTTCCAGATACAGCTCAAAAAATTGCTTTTATTTTTTGAGGATGATATCACTTTTAGAATTAGCTGCAACTTTATCATCATAGCATATCATCTGATTTGCACTCTTCTTCTGCAAGTTACAGCAGGCTCACCAATGGCACCTAAATGTGTGCTGTAAAAAACTATTTAGGAGACTAAACCTTGTTAATTTAAATGGGAGATGCACTCTTCAATGGCCATTAGATGGGTAGTCATTTCCAGGACCTGGATGTAGACATCAAGTTAGGCACAGCAAAGTCATGCCTAAATTCCCATGTTGAGTTAGCCTTAAATTTATAAAGAGAGTGAGTGGAAAGAATTTAGGTCAGGCTGTAGACCATAGCAGAGTTAACAATGAAGTCGCTGATAACATATGAAGTGATTTCACCTCAGCACTCATGTTTTTAACATTAGTTACCATGTCAGAATTTTGAGAACATAGGGGTTTTTTTAGCTTCCCGAACAACAGAGGAATCTTACTGTAGTCTTACATGCCATAGAAGAGCAATAAAGTATATGCAAGGTATGTTTTTTATTCTACCTGATTTTCCTAGACTGCATAGAGTCCCTACTGAGAATATCCAGATTTAAAATATTGTGCTACACTTTATGACTGTTGTTCTACACTTTATGGCTGTTACTCCAAATCACATGCAATTAAAGCAGCCACAAATATTAGTCCTTTATTAGTCCAAATATTTCCTTTAGAGCCAATCTGGGAATATTTGCATGGCCCTGTAGTCCATAGATGGGGGTGAACAGTGGGCAATTGACACTGAAGGAGTCTGAAAAGGCACCTTGCTGTCTTTGCCCCAGTCCAAAAAAAAGAAAGGCAAAATATTGGTCTTCAAGTAAGAATGTTTGTATTTTAATATTTTCTCCTCTTGTGCATTCTATATTAATCACAAGAGAGATGAGAGAGATGAAAGGGAGACAAGCAAATGTAAAAAAAGCCTGTGAACCTCAATGGAACAAGTGGGATCATTTCCAATTTCTTTACTAGGTGTTAGATCAGGCCCAAAGGAATCACTGACTGAGATCCAGTCTGCCTGCAACAAACTCATACCGAGGTTTCAGGCACTTTGGCAAGCACCACTGCCTGCCCAATGGAGCGAAAACATATTTGAGGGTTTCCAGGGGAAGAGGCTGCCTGCCTGCCCCTACACCCAAACTGAGTACTTTGTCCTCTCAGGGCCCTCGGAGGCTCTCTGAGATGCTGCCTCCTTCCTTTTTAGCAGTGCTGAGATTTCTCTTCTACCATCACTTCATTGCACAGTGAATTAGATGCTGAAACAAGGTGATCTGTCTCTCCCTATGAGTAACTTGCATGAAAATTGCTCTTACCAATATTACCAGGGCTCTGTGTCACCACTGTCAGATTGGATTCCCATGCACAGACTGTGCAGGGACTGACTCCAAAATCTTGTGGAGTTAAAGATGTGAACTTCTAGCCACCAGTTCTGGGTACAAACTGATATTTAAAATTTTAATGTAAAAATGTGTAAATAAAGAAGCATTAAAGACCTGGTGAGGACAAATTGGTGAAGGATCTGTGTACATAATTCTCTCAAACTGCTCACCAGCTGATACTGTGCTATCTTCCACAGCATTTGCTACATTTCACTTAAACAAAAAGGTGTACGAGTTCTTACGTTATTCTTATAGACACTGCTCATTTCCTGTTATTTAGAAGGAGAACACCTCCAAAGGAGCAGCTGAAGTACATGTTGCAGATAGGATGCTGGCCCTCTCGTGAGAAAAATATCAGTAATAAAACAGATTAATCACACTGCTAGACATTTCTAGCATGCTAATAAACACCTACAAACTTCTCAACACCCTTCCAGGCCTAATCCCAAGAAATTTTAAATTCACAAGCACATGCAAACATGCACAAACTTGGACATGGAGTATCTCCAGCTGTCCACATACCCTTGCTGCTCCCTGAGACTTGCTGATCCCTCTGCAGGTCAGGGTGTGTGGCCAGGGTGGGATCCCATGCCACCTGCCTGCTCACCAGGATGCTCTGTGGGGAGCTGACTCTGCTATGCATGCCCAAGGTCAAAGTGCTGCAGAGTCTCAGGAGGTGGCACATCAGGTTTTGACTACTGCTATTTTCACATCATGATTTCTGCTCTCATTATAAACTGAGATCCTTCTTTTATGTTTCCTTTAAGTTCATTCCTTCTTTGTTTCAAAAATCTATTTGCAATTCCTTGGTTGCTTTTTACTCTGGTTTACAGTCATCTACCTCTTTAACACTGTGGGATTTGGGGCAGTTTTATGTGTTTTATCCACACATGCTGCTTACAGCCACATGCTTATCTTATCAGGTGAGGTTATGCAGGCACTTTTCCGAGGGTGGGCTGTGCAAGCACCCCCACAGTGGGCCAAGGATCATTTCGAATGGATGGCTTGGGATGCAGTTATCCTGTTCTGAAGGACAAGAGCAGTCAAGGATGTGGACATAGGCTCTCACATGTGGGTTGGACTCAGTGCCAGAGAACTATCCAAGGCACCTTTAATTTACCAATACAGACAGAGCCAAGATGACTCTTGTGGGAAATGAACAATCAAACTTTAAGCTACAAACAAGATGCAGAGTCAAGGTCTTGATCTGGGAGATAACTCTCCTCCAATGCTCAGTGAGCTGGGATTTTTGTTCTCTCCAGCACACCAATAAAAACGGCCATAAATTTCAGAGCTTAATTCTGACTTTAGGTTCTGACTCTTTGTATTCTCAAATGGGGCTCAGAGCCAATGTTTTGGTTCAACACCATCTCTAAAACATTGCCTTAGCTTTATGTCACACGAAATAAAAGGTAAATGTCTTTTGATCTTGGTCTGCAGCCAGGTCATTAGAGGTTTCCTCCCCAGCCTCTTGGGCCTGCACAGGGTCTTACTGACTGTGGACTGATTGCAAGATCTGGTTGCTTGTTCCAATCTAAAAAGTTTCTTTCTAAAGCCTTCCTTAAAGTGATAAATGCAGACATTGAAACAGGGAGGAGCAATTTCTTTCTCCCTTGTTTCTGTCTATTCCAGTCAGTTCTCTGAAAAACAACAGAGGACAACTGATCTCAGAGTGGGCAGAGTGGAGCAGGTACTGTCAGATTTTTATAGAAACCTCAAGTCTTTTGCTGCCTGTTTTCTCAACATTGAAGACATCCCAACAATGCAAGATGAAACCAAGTCTGAGATGCTGTCTGTGTCACTGGCCATGCCCCCATCAGTTTTTCCTTTCAAGTGTCTCAGGGATTGGTCCCTTATTTACACTTGGATGCATCATGTGAAGAAAACTTTCTTGAGCTGAGCTCACATTAGGTGTAACATAGACTCCTAAAGATTTTATTGTAATCTTGGAGCAATCCCAGCAGATTATGGGTTGACCCAGGTAAACAAATAGGGGGAATGCCAGCATCTAAAGCAGAAAACACTTCACTTCCTAAATAAGCCATGAGGACCACTCCAAGCAAGAATTTGTAGTGGTCAGGCACTACATTACAACAAATTACAGGGGAAAAAATTAATATATAAAGTCTCATTCCTCATTCCTTCACATTCCCTGATATGAATAAAAGCCACTGAGTTTAAAAGTCAGACTGTTTTCAAGTCCACATTAAAATTTGAAAGAATCCCCCAACATGGTAACTTTGGTGTCAAGTTTTGGAACTAAAGGAAAGCTGATAAGGCACACTGAGGGGCAAGAGAAAAAGCAAGACAGGACTATGGGAAGCCAGGGATAAGAGGGAGTACCTGGACTAGAGGGAGAGGCCAGGGCAACTGAAGGGAATATTTGGGTAGGAGAAGTATTTATGAGGTAAAACATTCAAATTTTATTTATTCCCTGAGTCTGAATCAGAGAATCTTGCGGATTTGGCGTTACACACATGAAAAAATGCTATTCTAGGAGATGATATTTCAAGTGGAGATCACATTGGTGACTGTCTGGTACCTTTCACAAACAGGACCTTTTAAGAAAAAAAAAATCCTATTATGTGGAGATAAATGGTCCAATGAGGAGTTAAATGTGGCAGCATCCGTTCACTGTTTGTGTATGGAACTTGCCAGTAGTTGCAACACTGCATTCTCTGGAAAGTAAGAAAAAGAGAAAAATCCCTGCCGTATTTTTTTCTCGTAATGTGCAGAGCATGATGTCAGCCTGGCAAAGGAATTTATAAATAAACAATAACACACATTTTTACCAAACAGAAAAAGTATCACTTGCAAAGGCAATAAAATAGAGGGTGTAATGTCTTTTGTCTCTTACTTCATGACTGAAGAAATGGGTAGGCATTAACAAAGAAGACACACTTTTTCAGGACTCTGTGATACATTTATTTTGAACATTCTTTGCACTGGCCTGATCTCTTTTCCTAGCACAGGAGCCAGGCAGCCCTCATAAAGGTGTTTCCATGAGGATGGGAAAAATGATACCGAGGGAACAGCACAGCTGCTGTTCCCCCCACTGCCTCAACATGTTACACTTCCCCTCAGTGATAGCATAGACTATTTTATGCTGTATTTCAACAGCGAGCAGCTTTTGTTTGTGTGAGGGGAAAGACACAGCTGAACTTTTTCAGGTCATAGAATTACATCTTTTTAAAGCAATCTAGTTGGAAAACATTCATGAAGCTGAAGTTTTGACGAAATCTTGCTCTTTTATTGATGCCTTGTTTGGAGTAGTATTTACTGGCTTCAGTAAAATATTCATGGAAGGTAATTTTTTCATATAGAAGTTTGAAGGATAAATTTTGATTTTAAATGCCTGGGTTTGGTTTAGATGTTGCTTAGCAGATGCCTCCATCTGACTTAATTATTTACATGTTTCTCAAACCAAGGAATACACAGCAAAATTAAAGTGGTGAATTGCTCTCTACCTGTTGCAGGATGAGGTCTTAGCTGAGGAAAATTTCAGAATCTAGTCCTTTTTGTGGATGAACTGAGTCAAGAGAGGACAAAATAAATCCAGGTTTTGGATATGCAACTACATACTGAAAATATGAAGTCTCAGTATTTTTCAGTATGTTTCAGTATATGGAAACACTGGATTCTCAATACCAGGTCACTTTTGAAGAGAGGACATGGATCCTAAGGCAAACATGCTGACATAGAGACACAATTATTACAAGTTAATTGCATCCCAGAAACATCCCCTTTCTGCCTAAAACCACATCTGATTATAAAGGGAGCCACCAGTTCACATGAAGACATGTAACTTGTAAGTATCTAAAGTAGATTAAGTAAATCCCATGCTCTCTCCCTATCCCTCACTACTTTTTTTCAGTATTTAGGTACCAGGATGGAAGACATCATTTCCTGTCTGCGCTGAGATGATTTCACATGAAAAATCTACTCTGAATCAGGCACTGGAAAGATCCAAGACTGATTTTGAACATCAAAGAAAATTAGATAAATAAATCTTTTTGCCCTGGGGGTGATGTTTCCTATAGCTCACTTTGCAGAATATTTCTTCCACTGTTATGGTATATCTCACTTTCCAGAAGATTTGGTTCCCATTTTAGTATAAGAGGAAAATGTCTTCAGAAACCTCCAAAGGAGTGACCATCATAATCTGGCTGCCCCTTTTGTTCACTGGTTTACACAAAGCTGAAATGTAATTTCTTTTTACAAAGCTGAATGTTATTTAATTTTTCAATTTTGTTTTTCTTAAGGAATTTCATTAATTCCTTAAACCTTGATGTGAGGACATTTAAGATTTTTACTTCCTTAAACTGGAAGCACATATGATTTGGTTATCTGAGACCTTCTAAAGTGAAGAACTGTAAGCATCAGAGGACTCCTTCCACAAATCAATTTTTTTTTTTTTTTTTTTTTTTTTTTTTTTTTTGGTGGGTCAATTTTTTTTCTCCAGAGTTTCTTGATAAGCTCCTGAGACATCTGTGTGAGTTATGGTATGGATTTGAGAAGATGAATGTCAGGCTGAAGCACTGTCTGTAACTAAGTGCCACAGGACAGACCATATATGCCATCAGAAAACACTGCATTATAGAGAGAGGCTAATTCGTTTCCCTTCTTCAAGGCAGCTGATCACCAGGCAAGCTATGAATTCCAGATTGTCAACTTCATAACAAAGGAAGAGAAGTAAATTGCTAATTCAGAAGAGATCTTGGATGGTTCCAAATTTCACCGCTGCCTTGGCTGGCTGCTCATCACTGCCGAACGCTGAATCCTCTGAATGCCAGGCATCACCACCACTAAAACACATCAGTGTGGTACACTGTTTCCACCAATGCATTTCTCCTTGGGATTACAGAGCATCCTTTAGAGATCACCATTTAATCTCAATGTTATTCTGCCATGCCAACTGTGCCAAAGTACTCCTAGGTCTCTGGCTAGTTTTGTCGCTCTATTTGCATGAGTAACGTTAATAGAGCCCCGAACAGCAAATGACATGATGGTAAAAAAGAAAATAAAACAATACCCCAAAATGAATTTCAGGACTGACTGAAAAAAAGAAAATTTTATCACTTTCATACTTTCTAATACATCTGCTTCCTGCAGAGTGCAGAGAAAAGCATCAATGCCAATAACAAGTATGCTAATTACTATTTAGGTCATAGCTTCAAGTCTTTAAGCAATGCTGAATAATTCTTTAATTCCATCAGGAAATTTGCTAAGACACATTTCTCCAAACTGTTGCCAAAGGCAATGTCTGTTTTTAATACTTGAAAAATAAACCAGATTTGCACTTTTAAATGTCCACAATTTTATAGCTCCTTTCAGGCTCCTATGTAGCATTTGACTTTACCCCACCTCATGCTTTCTCCTTCCAGCCATCATGCTCACTCATCTACACTGCAGGGCAACACTGAAGATCACAGTCCTGGGAGCACATTACTGCACTGTTTTATGCACTTGGATTTAATGTAACAGGAGGCAGGAGCAGAGGGATGGTGGTGGTAGAGCCATTCACTTTCAGTGACTCTGGGCAAAATCAGGGAAAGAAAAAATTTGTCTGTGAAAGATAAACACAGAAGGTGGGGAAGAATTTCTCTAGCATATAAAAGAAATTACAGAGAACTTCATGCTTCCCATTGCAACTAACATGCGTGATTAAGTAGAGACACCATCATTTTGGAGCTGAACAGACTGGTTTCAGTCTCAAGTGAGGATCACAGCAAAATGATGACATCTAATAAAATTACTTTTCTTTATGACTCTTTACAGCTATAACCAGCCATTTAAAATCAATAGATCACACTGATCTCTGCATGTTCTTTACTCTTCTGGGTTTTGATGGCAGCCTTTGGTGCAGTCCTAAACTATACACATCAGCTGCTGTTGCTAGAAAAATGGAGATGAATTCCCATTTATTTTGAAGTTCAGAATATCAGAAGAAAAGATACATTGCTTTGAAATATCACTTGACACTTTAAATACTACTTGAGGTTTTCTCAAGCAAGAAAGACAAAAGTGACATTTTCCTTCAGGAGGGAAGGGCCATACTCATTAAAGGCCAGGAGCACATGCAGTCTCTGAGCAGCTTGAGGCTCAGTGGGCTTCCCAGGCAATGGCACTTGCAGAACTCACAAAGTGAGTTGAGAGTTTAGGGGTGCTTTCCCCATGTAATTTAAACATATTTTATTTCAAAGATGAATGAATTTAGATGGAAGTCTAGTTAAAGTTAGGAATGCACATATGCATATATATGGTCTATACTACACCTGTATATGGAGATCAATACATTTAAGTAAGCTAAAATTCCAAAATGAGGTTGACTTTCCCTGTTCAGACACAAAGGCAGCTTAGAAATTTGGCACATTGCACACCATTGTCTAAGGTTATTCCGCTGCTTAAAGCTGAGCAGGGCCTGTGAAACAAACTCTGAATCTTTGTGGTTTACTTTCTTTTATAAGGTGAAATAACCATGTAATTATATCTTAATTACATGACAGTAAGCCAACATTGGAGAAAAAATTATTGCTGAATAACTGGATGTAATTATGCAACTTTACACAGCTAGTAGGATTTGCTAAGAATGTGTGTCAGTCTAGGCAATTGCTCCTCCCTAGTAACAACACACTTTCACTCAATTAAAATCACAGTTTGGAGGACAGATTGATCATGTATTTTTGTTGTAATGATACAGTAATAATTATCACATCCAGGTACTGTGCAACCAGCTCTGAAGTCTTACTGGCCATGAGAATTTGAAGATTGCTCGTATAATACTGCTGTTCTGTAACTGAAACCTACATTCTCTAAGTTTCTTACAGCTTCTGCTGTAAGAATACTTACAGACAATGCATGTTTGGAAAGGAGGAGAAACAGTCCAAGACAGCTGAGACAATGTAGACAATGGACAAGATTCCCAAGGTTTGCGTGTCTCCATAAAGATGCAAAACAATATTATATGCCCAGCATGACAGAGCTCAGTAATTCTCTAATTTTAAGAAATTATTACAAGAAACTAGGAATAGAAACCACAGGATGATGATGTGATACCCACCTTTTACTTGAACAGCTTCTCCTCCTTAGCCCTCTACCTCCTGGACTCTGTTCCCTCACCTCAAGTCGTTGCTATCATGGTCTGTGCTACTTCTTACCCTTATATGTGAAGCCAGTTTTTCTGGATGGCAGTAACAGCAGAGGTGGTACCAGAAGACTGATCCCACTTGAGCTACCCCTTCACAGACCAGCCAGATGGATGCTGCTTTCATCCATCATTTCCTGTAGATGTACTTGGATGCCTGCACACCACAGCCTCTCTGTGCAACAGGAACATTTTGGCACCTTCCAAAGCATTTAGCTTCATCATGTTTGGCCTATTGCCACACAGACAAGAAACACAGCCAGAATGCTTTTGCATTTTTTCTGTGACTTCTGTTCCTTAATTTGGCATAAAATCCCATTTAGCCTCCTCAGTTTTACCTAGACAACCTGATAGTACAAAGCCTACCTCTATAACTTATAAGAAGATAAGGCTGCAACAGGAATGTAGCTTCCCAATTTGGGCACCACTTCCACTAAAATGGGGACATCGCTGACTTCTAACCAGAGAGGAAAGACTTTCAACCATTCTCAAAGCCTGGGCTTCTGTCTGTGTGTGTACAAATTGCACCTAGAGAACACCTTTCCTTCAAGGCTATCATACAGGTTTTGAAATAGTCTTGCCACTCCTGTCCCTTTACCTCTGTATTACAAAATTGCTATTGGAATTATTATCACCAACAGAGGAAACAATCCCAGAAATCACTTCATTTGCAAGGAAGAATATTTCCACAGAATATTTCTATATGTACAGGTGAATGAACATTTATAAATGAACATGTGAAAGCTAAATTACAGCTCTAGATGGCTGTGAATTGTCTCACACAGGGAAAAATAATCTTTTCCCTCTATAAACTATTACTTGTCCCAGAAGTTGTTAGTAGCATGAAAGGTCCATGAATTGCAAAGCCAGATCAGGCTATTTCAAGGAAAGAGAAGGCATCTTATAGTAAGAACACAAACTGTTAAAACACTTAAAAGAGTAATAATCTCGACAACAGGAGGAAAGGCGCATCAATTTTAGAGAGAAGAAGAAGCGAATTTAGATGTGGGAAAGAGGTAAGAGATTGTGTGGGGGAAAGGAACTAAAAGATTTCAGGCTTAGATTTTCCTGGCACAAAAGTTTTCAAATTGCTCAATTTCCTTCTTTTCCTCCAGACCTGCCAAAACCGATGCAAGACAACCGTAACCCTGTCCTTTCATGCCATTTTGGTGCTGTGGTAGAGGTAGTCCTTGCTACAGGTTGTAAACTGGGAAATCTGTGATTTCCATGACCTAGGAGGAGAACAAACCCAAACACCCAAACTGAACTATGAATGCAGAGGAAACCTCTTCTGTGACTGCTTGGTCTTTCTGGCTCAGAGTAGGTTGCAGCACTCTCATGCTCTTCATTTGGGTTCCTGAGTAGTGTTCTCTGCACAGAACAAAAACCTCCAAGTTTTACTCCTAGCTGTGGTAATTATTTTTTTTTTCATTTTGTACCATTAATTTAACTTCTATTTCTCCCTCTGTGAAACTTCACTTAGATTAATTCTCAAGCCTCCAATTATGTTTCACTGACATTTTTCACATCAAGATACCCTGTCAGAAATCTTTTTCTTTAACTAGATGAGGTATTTTTTTTGTAAATAACTGACCTCACACCAATTTTCTAGTATTTTTTTGGCACATGGCAACATATACTACCCAAAATTTAGGCCTGCATTGTTTTGAATAGTTACCAAAATAAATTTCATAACTGAGTTTTCATTAAGTAAAGGAAAATTTCTATGAAATCATTTAGCCAAAAAATAGAAAAAAAAAAAAAGAAAAAACTCATTTTAAGCCTTGTAACAAGGGAACTCCAACATTTCTTATACATTTTGAAATGTTTCTTCTGCAAACACTATTAACAAGGGTGCAGAGAGATTATACATCTCTAAACATTCTAAAGGTGAAAAAGGATTTTTAGAAGTTGAAACATTGCAGCTACACATGACTTTTATGATAAATGTATACCTTTACTTCATGTATAATCATATAAAATAACTTGCAATTGTGTTAACGTGCTGGCCTTCCTTTCTTTTAGCAGGACAAATTAGTATGCATTTATTTAACCTGTCATTACATCATTCTGCACATCAGTCACTATGCAATTACAAAGGTAATGGTTACCATGTAATACTGACAAAGCCACTGTTTGGCTCTTGTAATTGGTAGTCAGTAAAATGCATTTTCCACATGATGAATGAAGTAGCCAGCAAAGCAGTCAATGCTGCATGAGATTTGCCAGAACAAAGATTAGTTTTAGAGTCCTGTATGAGCTTGAGCACACAATAGTGTGTCTGTTTCTTGTTTTTTTCAGTTCTGTTACAAAACTCTATAGAGTGAGTTCGGCAGGGGAGAACAGTGAAGGGAAAAGGAGCATATTTTGATGCAGACAGGGGAGGAAAGAAACTTGAAGGATGAAATTTGCCATGTGTAAAGGTCAGTCCAAGACCCATGTCAGTTTTAAATCATATTATTTTAATTTAAACCCCTTCTCTTTCTGCAGCAGCTCTGCTATTTGCTGCAGTTCATTGACAGGGCCAGGGATGCTAGGACCGAAGTGAGCCAAGTGTAAGTTGAAGCTGATGCAACATGCAGTTCAGGATATCTTCCCACAGATACATATATCTCTCTTCCAGACAGATGAAGACAGGCTACCTTTAACTAACAGTTAAACTTGGCTGTCTTCCTTCTGCCACCTCTTATGAATTTGCTCCTGCAAACAAATAAATGCTCTTGGAATCAGTAACTTTAAGCATTTGTGAGAGACGTATTCATACCTTTCACACATACAAGTTGGCTCATTGAAGAAATATTGTGATGCTGTAAAATCTATTGAAGAATCAGCTGCAGAGAGTGATTTGGTCTTTTGTCTTGGATTGCATTAACTTAATGAGTGAAAGTTATTGATGCTGCAGTAACTTCCATGTTTTGAAGAGTAGTTTGTATCAAATTTTAGAAGCATTTAGGAATCTGATTCCTAATTCAAAAAAAGCATTGCAAGTCTAATTGGATAAGTCTGATTTTTTTTTATTTTCACCTAAAATCCATGAGAGTGAGACACTTTGTGAAATATCTCTTACTGCTCTGACCCACTGAGCCCTGTACCTGTATCACCTGGTGTGCCATTATCAACAAAGTGCTTGGTGGACTTCCATGGTGTTCTGCTCAGCTGCCCAACAGAGCAGCTTCACCAAGAAATCAGGATATCAATGGTTATAAAATAGCTGCATGTTGGAAGTGTGGAAGCTGGCATGCTAACAGGAGTGCTTTCTGCTCCTGTGCTACAGGGATGTAAAAGAGTTCACACTCATCCCAAAGAGAAAAAAAAGACAGGAAATGTATTACAGAGTTGCCTGACAGTATCAGTCACTTCTCACAGAGACAAGCTGTAAACCATGGAGGCTACTTTTCTAATCCCTGGATTTTCAGTAGTATAAAACAGAGGACCAGTTCTAGTCCTAAAAGGATCAAACAGTCAGAGCTCAACTTTTTCCTTGCAGCAGGTTAAGCCTTCACTGGCTCCGTCAAACTGCAACCTGAGCTCTGTCTTTCAGGCCCCTGGCCACCCATAGCATTACCCCCAATTAGTACAAAACTAAGTGGCTAGGAAGAGAGAAACACCTCTCGTATGTCCCCACTCACAGGGCCTGTGGAAGTGCCAGACTCTATGAATTCTTTTTAATTATCTTGCTTTCATCTCTCACACTTTGCAGAAAAGCAAAGACTATGAACAGCTTTGGGCAAGGAGGGAACTTGGAGATGAAAACTCAGTGTTTGGATTTTGTCTAGAACTAGTCCATATGGATAAGGGTTTTTTGAATACGCATTCAGTGACATTTCATTATTATGCATTAAGACTCCATACTTAAATACATACACTGAAAACAGTGTGTCTTTTAACAACACCAAATCTAAACTGTAAGCTATTGGCAGTACCTCTTCTGAGCTATTTGCCTGAATTATTTCTGCAGTAAATCTCTAGAAATGTCCACTTAAACAGTAAGAGTCATAAATATCTCATGGAAGCCATAAAATACAACAGAATTTTGGAAGTCATAATTTTAATGGATAAAACTGTGCTGTAAAAGAAGGGCCCCTGGGACCAAGGCTAGAGTAAAATTTATCTAAGCGAGCTGCGATGTTAATCCATCTGCAAGTGATAAATTATCTTATGTCCCAGGTGTGACATATTATCCAAAGGGTGCCTAGTGATTAAGGACACAAAGGCATAGATGTGGCAGAGGTCCAAGAAAGCCCCAAGCAATTAGTGGTGACTGGAAATTGTCAACAATTACTCTGAATGTTTGATAGTTTCCTCTATGCTCAGGTTTGCCAAGGCATACACACCCCAGTGTCTGTGCCCAGGTTCTGAGGCACAGCAGCAGGGCCTGGCTGGGCACCCATGTAGCTCTGGGCAGGATGCTTAGAGTCTTTTCAACAAGGGACTAAGACACCCCTCCCAGGCTCCCACTGAAGTCAGAGGGTAAGGCCAAAACTTGGAGGGAAAAAAAACAACAGCCCCAAACAAAACAAAACAAACAAAAAACCACACATGCAAAACACTAGGAATGCATTTTTTAAAGCACATAAATAGAAATATATCTGTTTGGTCAGAATCAGAAAATAAAACACCCTTAAAAAAGTCCTTTCTATCCTAAAGAAAACAAAAGTAATTCTTGGAAATGCTGAATTGCATTGTGGTATCACTATAAACTGCTATGATTCTGAAAGGTCTTTCGGAAAGGCCAGCACAGTCCCCATAAATTAACAACAATAAAATGTTTAGCCAACAGGCAATCAGGGTGTGTTGGACTGGATACCCAAATCGGTCCATACTGTTATACAAACTGATTATATTTCAAACAGTAAAAACGGCGAGCTGTTAACAGCAGCAAGCATGTTTACATAACTTGGTGTCACTGCAGAAATTGGAGACAAACTCCTCAGATTCCCTTATTTGCAGGGAAGATGAACGGGATCCAGATGAATGGCTCACAGTGAAACCCTGAGCCCATGTACTGGAGGAGCCACACTGCTCCCAGAGCAGGATGCTGCCTCGCCAGACAGCCTGGGTGAAACTTCATCTGGCTGATAATACACTCAATTTTGGAAGACGTTGACTGGATTATCAGCATTATTTGGGGGCTGCAGTGGGAGAGGGAGAAGAGAGACATTTGGATTTGCTCTCACCCATTGGGAGTATCTAGTATGAAGGATGAAACTCACTCAGTGGATTAGATGTAGACTTCGGTTTTGAAACCAGTGGTCTGCTTCACACCCAAACCCATGCTGCCATACAGGTCCAGGTCACAGAAGAGCCCTTTGAAACCCACCCTGTGCACCATGTCCAACATGCTCAGAGACACAGAGGGCTGGCATAGTGCCTGGTGTGAGCAGCACCGAGGTGCTGATCCCTACTTTTCCCCAGTGTTATTGCCTGGTTCTCCTGTTAACATATAGCACAGGAGCATGACAGCTGCAGTGTTGCATGTGTGCATTGACTGTTGTGAAGCATATTTTGGAGGGGACTGGCTGATTAAACTGGTCCTTCACACTTATATTCCCGAAACAACATCTATCCAGGATACATAAGATCTACCATCTGTTTCTGGAACCCATGAGAAGGGAAAGCTTGAAGAACAGCTCATAGGCAAGACATGGCGTTATGAATATAGAAAAAGATAACACTACTTCACTATACGGCTAGATGGGGAGTTGGCTCCCAAGCAGAACTGAGAGTGTCTGTTTCAACCACTGTGACAAGCTATTTTCCACCCTTGCTGAAGAACTTGTAAATTCCAGCAGGTCTGGGATAACAATACATTGAAAGTGTCATTTGACCCTTTGGGAGTTCCCTCTGAACTGCCTGTCATACCTCACAGTCTAGCATCTCCTCACCCAAATCCCTGTATCTCTTCAGATCCCACCTTAGCCATGTCCAGGTATGCTCACAGCCCAGTCATTGCCTGTGCTACCAGCAATCTGGCTGCTGTTATTCTACATTTCCTTCTCTATTTGCTTTTTACCACAAATAAGCTAGTCCCTATTTACTGAGCAGTATGCTATATGTCCAGTGTTTATCTGCCTTGTTGTAGCTTCTGAAACCCTGTCTAACACCAAGGTTCTCATTTCCATGCAATTGCACATGGGAGCTGAGCTCCTTCCTCAAGGAAAATATTACCTATTGCATTGCTCTGTTCTTAGACAAATAAAATCACTAAAAGACCCAAAATTACTAGATTGTTAAAAGACAATTCTCACAAAATGGACTTAATAGACTGTTCTCTGTTATCCTGGGCTCTGACATCCTTGTTGCTACTGATTTCCAGTAACTTAATGTGAGTTAATTCACCCTTAGAAAGAGAATTTGAAAAGTTGCTCTCATTAAACACTACTCATGATGAACTGTTTCTGTAGCCATTTTCCATTGAGCTCTCTTTTTCCCAAAATGGTCTTGTTTGCTCCTTGATGCAAACTCAGGGTTCTGATTAAAGTTTCTGATTATCTTCTGACACATCATGGAGATAAAACCACACTAGAACCTTCGTTCCTATCAACTGAAAGTCATCTAGCAGATGTCCTGGGTGTTAGGGAGCCTGGTGTATGCTCTGAGGGACTTAGTCACATGGAGAATGCCAGATACTGTGCAGCAATATGGAGGAGCTGGGGAATCATAGAATCATAGGATCAACCAGGTTGGAAAAGACCTCAAAGATCATCGAGTCCAACCCTACCGTCGTTACTAGACCATGGCACTAAGTCTGGGGAAGAACAGGGTCCATGAAAGGTTTAGTAAAAGAGACAGGATTTTAATTGCCTGAAAGCAGAGTATTTTATTTTGAGTTCCCACAAAATAATTTCTTTGAGTTATCTAGGGGCTGGTTGGCTTTGGCCAGTGACAGTAAACTTGTGCTGTGACTCAAGACCTGAGGAAGTAGATTTGCCTTCCCCAGATCATGGCTCTCCCAGTGACAAGCACAGGGACTTTTCCCATGTCTCTCCTCTAGTTTCTGCTTACATGGCCTGGCTGAGAGCTCCCTGGGGACAGGCACTGTTGTCAGACACCTACTCATGCCACTAATGGTGTGCTGGGTTTTCTGTTTACATAGGTGCTGCTGCAATGGTAGCACTTTAATTAATGTCTCCCCTCTCATATAAATGTTATTATAACTGCTGAGTATTGTAGAATACCCCATACCTGTCCTTTCCCAAGACTCTGAGAAAAAGAAGGGAACAGAAACCAGCTGCAACTGGAAACCACAAAAGGTTTGATCAGAGTTCATCTCTGAGGTAGCAATACCAACAGTGATATTCTAACCAACATTTGAACCTCCATTTGTAAACGGAGCTGACATTTTTGCCCAGGAGAGGCTGCTGACATGTCATGCACACATGAGCCATATAGGTGTTTCTTTGGATTCTCACACGTTGGTTAACAAAAGGCAAGTATGAAAGCCAGACCGAAACAACCTCCCTGCTTCTGTCATGTAGATGTAGCAGGTGGCTGGTGCAATTGGGTACGTAATGTTTGGATGTCTTCAGTCCTCCAGAATTAGCCATGAGGCTTCACTAAAAGACTCCCTGATCTGTAATATAAAAATAAAATGTCAAGCATATGCTATACAAAAAAGGAAACAAAAGAAAGGCTGTAGTTATAAACGTAATATGAGCTTACTGAGGTCCAGGCTGCCACGAACATCACCACTGTAGGTTTTAAAGTGCTTTGAAATAGAAACCATTAGCATCTCAGGTATAATAGTTCTAAATATACAATGATTTATCATCTTACCCCAGAGTCCATGGTATAAATCATTACTGTATTTAGGACTTTTTGGAGGCAGTAGAGGAAGGAATGCAATGCTTCTGCTCTCTGCCACAATCCCCATTCCTACCATGACCCCCATGAATGCCGTGTGATGGATGGGACATTAAATGGGACAGAAGAATCCAGTCCAAGCAGTTTCCACTGCTGAGGAGTTTATTTTCACTGCCTGTGACCCTTTTCTCTTTCCAGAGCACAAGCACTGGCAACAGGGTCTGCAAGCAGGGCACAAGCTATTGAAGGAGCTCTTTCTCCTTGAGACCTCTGCAATTGCCTTTAGCATTTCAGCAAGCTGGAAGCATGCAGTCAGAGGGCTGTGTTTCAGTGCAAACATAGGAGTCTTGATCCCTGTGGGCCACTGCTGGTTCTGAGGGAAAAAAAAAAGAAGAACAGAACAATCTGTCAAGCAGATCCAAAAATGTTCAAACAAGGTACTCACAACTAAGTCAGACTTTACATCTGCTCCAGAACTGTGGACTGTGAAAAATGTGGTGTGATATCTGGGAGAAAACTCTGTGAAACCCCTAGTACGACTACCCTGAAACCACAAATACCATTCAAATCCCACCATGATAAGGTCTCCAGACCATGGAGCATGTCTTTTATTTGACTGCAAGACCCCAGGTAAAACTATTAAAAAGCATGGAAAAAAATAATTGGTTGTGGGGGCTGCCATACCTATGTATTGAAGCTCGAAATTGAAATGTTTGTCAGGGAAAGTCAAGTTACTGTGCAATATTACATATCCTACATGTCAAAAACCAGTGAAATGAGAAAACTTTGTTAGCTTAGCAGCTATCACAAGAAAGAGGAAAGATACTACTCTTCCATGTTTTTCCTGTCAGACATAAACAACCCTTGTCACAGGTAGCGCAACACGTTGAAGTCCTTCTGCAAAAAACTCATTGAGTTTTCAGGTTTTAAGTTCAGCTTTTTCCAGAAACTTCTCCCATATACTACTTGTGACATACTCAATCCCTAGTCCACTGCCATCACCCTTTTGCACAGCTCATCACCGTACTGTCATCAGTCTGATCTCCATCAAATCTCCTCCCCTCTCCTCTTACATATCCTACATGTTGAAAAACAGTGAAACGAGAAAACTGTTGGCTTAGCAAGAGACAATTGCAGACCTAATTTCATGGGGTCCTTAGTCACCTCCTCCAAACACAGGTGCCAGTTCCCTTCTCTTCTGCCCCATCTACTCCTCACACCTGCCCTTCTGGTGCTTCACCTCTCCTGCTCTACTCTGAATCTCTCTGCTGTCTACAATTCCTATGTCCTCTACAAAAATATTTCAGAGAATCAGTATGGGTTTTTGCTGCTCTCTTCCTTGAACATGTCCTTTGGATACCAGTATCCCCTTTTCTGCCTGTCTGTATCCCTTTTCTCACCTGTCCTCAGGATAGCCATAGTGAGCATGTTCTCTCCTGTATGGGATATCTTCCTGTGCTTTATCCTCCATGTAGCACTGCTGTGCATTCCTCCTTGCCTGCAGCTTCCTTCCACCTGCCCTTCTTCCAGGTACCCACTTGCTTCCCACCTTCTGGCTTCTGGTTCCCTTTCATCCTCTCCAGCCATCTCATTAAATACCCAAACAGGATCCTAAAGGGTAATTTCCTCCTTTATTTTTCTATTGTCCTCTGGCCCTGGTTTAAGTTCCTCACTCACTGAGGCCAGCTGACCTACAAATTCTGCTACATCTTACCAGGCAGAACACAAGCTCTGATGCCTTTGAATAGTGCTGAAGTGCTACATTGATGATTTCAAAGATAAATCACTGTTCAGCTCTAAAATTCAATGCTGTTTGCTTTGGTATGTGATAACTAAAGACTACTATAACTAACTATAACTAAAGACTACTATAACTACTACTACTAGTACCAAAGATACTAGTCCATTGCAACTGACTTCTGCTTTGTTTCATGATGTTGCAATCAAAGTAGTCATGTAAGTACACAGAAAGAAACAGTATGGCATGCAGTGAGTTTAGCATTCATGCAGGTAAGTGGTGGGCCAGACTGAAAGACACTGCATTAACTGTGCCTGTCTGACAACTCCGATTGAGGCATAAGTCAAAAATATACTCTGAATCTTCCCAGATAAATAATTTCTGCAATTTGTTAAACTGATGTGCACATAAGTCTGGAAAAACAAGAATTTCTGAATTTAAAGACTTCAATAAGAGACTGCAGGGAAAAAAAAAAGTCGTGTAATGAAGATGAAGTACCTTTGCAATAAATTTAATTATGCAATAAAGTGCCATTGTGGTGCCCAAGGAATTTGCTCAGGGTTCCCAAGGTAGGCTTTCATTCATTTTATCTTGCATTCTTGAGTATTAGCAGTCAGACTTATAAGAGAAAAGATTAAAGCATGCATATTACTTCCCTTTGTTATTTGCCTTTTTAAAGTGTACCAGAAACAACATGTACAAGTTGGTTAAAGCAAACTCTTCAGTTTAAGAATGCAGAATCCAAGAAGAACTCATTTAAAGTTAATTGCTTATTTATTTGGTTTCTGCGTAATGTATTCAAATATAACATCTCAGTTTCTTTGAATGAAAGCATCAGTGGTTTATGCCACTGCACACTTTTCCGGAAACACATTGCCCCATATCTTTTGCACTCTGGTTCAGTAATACAGATGTAGATCTACCAGATAATTTAGCTGTGTAACAAATATGATTGTAAACTAAGTGAGAATTCTTCTGTTTCATATGTATTCAGCCAGCTGCTATGAATAGAAGACTTGGGAAATGGCCATGCAACATTTACAGAAACAAGATCATAACTGAAACTGATGTGATTTTCCCTTTTCCCTATTTGTGCAATTTTTAACCACAAGATAACAATAGCCTTGCATATATTTTTTGGTACAATGACCAGCATTTTATGCTGATATATCATAGAATCATGGAATCACAGAACAGTTTGAGTTGGAAGGGACTTTTAAAGGTCATCTAGTCCAACCTCGTCTTGCAATGAGCAGGCTGCTATAATGTCTCCCTGGAACCTTCTCCTCTTCAAGCTCAATAACTCCAGCTCTCTCAGTCTGTCTTCATAGGAGAGGTGTTACTTTTCTTTAAGAGCATTCACAGACATTCTCCTGAGAAGGCAGAAGTAGTTTTAGCATGTGTCTTGGACACAGTCCCTTGAGTTGCAGCTCCTTCTGTTGCCTGTCATGTTGGACATTCCTGAAGGCAATCAGGTGGTCTATGGGCATCCCACATTTTGTTCTGCGTTTGGCCTGCAAACTAGTGGTGTTCTGCTGTACAATCTTGTGGCTTGCTATGTACAGATTTGGGCTTGGCTTGTACTCACTGTGGTCTAAAGTCATGTAGGAAGGATTAGAGCTAGAGTCTTAAGTCAGAAGATGGTTTAGAGCCCTATGGAGATTTTCTCATGGAAGGGGAAAAAAGCCTCCTAGACGATCATCTCTAAAGAAGGGATTACCTGTTTTCATTTACCACTGAAACAAATCCTAGCATCTCTGAGATGTTTTTGTGGCTAATGCACAGCTGGCATTGTGAGAAATACTGTAAGTTGTGGCTGATTCATCTTCTCAGTCTTGCCTGTGTAAGGCTCAAGTGACTACTTTTTCCTGAGAGAGTAATCAAGATTTACACCATAACTGAGTGCAGAATTTACCCCAATGGTTGAATGCCTTTGTCCCAATGCAGAGACTAAATATAGTCAAAGCAAAGCAGCAAATTATTGCTCCTCAGTCATGCACTAATTTCTATCGGCTAAAAATGTCTTTCATATTAGGCCATAATTCTGGAGACCATTTGCATGTGCTCTTATCCAATACCATCTGAAGGCAGCAAGGCAGTTAAAATATGTGCTGACTTTCAATTGACATTACAACCCCTGAGACTGTAATGTTGATAGTGAAGACTTGATGAGGGTCAAGGGGACTGCGTGACCATGGGGGGCAGCCAAATCTGCAAACATGACAGTATCAGAGGAAGACCCTGGAGGCAGGGCAGTGGCATGGACCAGTTCTGCCTCACATCTGCAACTGGGAGTGATTTGGTTAGGTTCATGGTACATTCAGCATGGTATTACTTGTCCCCCTTAGAAAGTATGCATATGCTCTGCAGTGTCTTCCCAAGATCCAATTTTCTGGGCACCTGGAAAAGTGGCTGTTGCAAAAATGTGGCAAAAGCCATGTTCTTTTTTTTTCTTACAGGACATGGAATTTTGCAAGAAAACCTCTATTACATGCAGTAATACATTGGAAGCTCTTGCACTAGTGTGTGGAAGTTGGGAGCTGTATTAAACTGAATGTCCAGGCTCCATGGGCTCATGTTTTGATGCACAGCTGGAACCAGGTTCTCCTGAGACTATATAAAAGGGAGTTATTCATCTATGCTTTTACTTTGGTTGCATGCAGTAACTGTCCTTTCCTCAACATATATTGATGAGTGTATTCAGAAAAGAATTTCACCTAGAACTAGCACCAGAGATGGATTTTGGCAAAGTTATGTTTCCTGCAGAGCATGACTCACACCATGAGGTTCATTCATTTGGTATCCAGACTCTGAAACTCATTGACAAAATCTGTGAACCATAGATGTCTGTATAATTTTGGAGATGTGGGTCTTTGTAGAGTGATAGGCTGGACTCATGGATGGCTGCGTATCAACTGCTGAAAAAGAGTTTGCATTCAATAATTACATGGTTCCTGTCTTCTCTCATCACTAAAAACTTAGTGGAAGATATAACTCAGGACTTATATCTTCCATAGTGGAATATAACCCAGGTATTAGGGAGGCTAGAAATTGGAGTGGGTAGGTTCGGCAACTTTCAAGAGTGAATAAAGAAACCTAAAGACTTACTTATGCTTTATATTGGGAAAAATAATTATAAAATGTATCCATGACTTTTTTTAGCTTTTTTTAACCTCTTTTAAGATTTTCCTGCTCTTAGAATCATAGACTCTAAGGGTTGGAATGGACCTTACAGA